>NW_027411755.1:47094806-47380639 GCF_047663935.1 Musca autumnalis
GGTATTTTGACGTTTTTAGCTACATTTTCAGACCGATTTAGCTATAATTTGACATTTAGGGTTCTCAAATGTCAATAAAATTATATAGCAAAAGTTGTGGACATAGGTCTACGTTTTGGTATAGCTCTTATATAACGGTACCCCCCGATTTACGGTATTTTGACGTTTTTAGCTACATTTTCAAACCGATTTAGCTATTAATTGACATTTAGGGTTCTTAACTGTCAATAAACAAATATAACAACAGTTGTGGACATAGGTCCACGTTTTGGTATAGCCCCCATATAACGGTACCCCCCGATTTACGGTATTTTGACGTTTTTAGCTACATTTTCAGACCGATTTAGCTATAATTTGACATTTAGGGTTCTCAAATGTCAATAAAATTATATAACAAAAGTTGTGGACATAGGTCCACGTTTTGGTATAGCTCTTATATAACGGTACCCCCGATTTACGGCATTTTGACGTTTTTAGCTACATTTTCAGACCGATTTAGCTATAAATTGACATTTACGGTTCTTAAATGTCAATAAACTTATATAACTAGTGGACATAGGTCGATGTTTTGGAACAGCCCCCATATAACGTTACCGCCTGATTTCAGGTATTTTGACCTTTTAAGTCACATTTCTAGACCGAATTAGCTATAATTTGATATTTAAGGTTCTTAGTGACCAAAAAACTTATATTAGGAAAAATTATGAACATAGTTCCATGTTTTTGGTATAGCCCCATATAACGGTATCTCCCGATTTGAAATTCCTAGTGGTCACCACACTTCTCCACCAAAAATTGTCAAGAAAGGTCGATGTATTGATAAAGCCTCATATAACGGTACCTCCCGATTTTCAGTAATTTGATGATTTTAGCTACAATGTTAAACCGAACTAGCAGTAATTTGACATTTGAAGTTCTTAGTGGTCACAGCACCTCTCCATCAAAAATTGTCAACATACATAGTTAGATATATATAGGCACCATAAAAAAGGGCCTCCCGAATGAAGCATTTTATGTACATTATCTGGCATTTTAACGTACCCACTTAAAGTTGGGGACAGGAATGAAAACTAGTTATTCCATTTTAGTTCAGAATATTTTATGGTGGAGGGTATGAAAAGTTCGGCCCGGCCGAACTTAACGCTTTTTTACTTGTTCTAAATTGTAGTGCTTCCTTCAAAAATTTATATAACTGAAGCCAGCAAAATTCTTCACCACCATTTAGTATACTAATAACTTCTGAGTTCGACAATAGCTTTTCTTGCAAATGTCTGATACGCATATTTTTTTTAAACTGGACAACGTCCTATGAAGTTCTCTACTATTTCTATTTCTTCAGTATTGAATAACGAACATCTTTGTTCCTCCTCTGTTCTCCAGAAAATTTATGTAACAGCGCGAAATATTCGTCATAGACCTCACATGTGGTATATCAAAATTCATATTTCGACGAGATGAGTGCACGTCCGTCCGTCCATTAAAGATTTTAATCAAACTCCAGGCAGCAATTATGGACCAATAGTCAATAATTTTGTATGGAGGTCGGGTTCTGACCAGAATGGAAACGATTAGATTTGGGGGTTGAATATTTAAAATTTGTATCCGATTTTGTAGCTGCTCTGTAGGTTGCCATAATACACAACAAGAAATCTTCCAAATCTTTTAGAAGATTTTGTTTTCATCTGATAGATCACACCTTGAGCTACTTTCTAAATTTTTTTTCTTGAAAAATATTGCACAGTGTTCTGACAAATGGCCGCCTACGAAACACGGTTTTTTCTAAAGCAGTTTGCTGTGCCCACTGTTGCTCGAAAACGAATAAACCGAACAGTATATGTTTTTGTATGATCATTAAGAACCGAAATGGAATTAAAAAATATCAATTTTTAAAAAAATTGTGTACTATCAAAATCAAAATTTCGATTTTAACTAAAAAATGGACAGTTTTTTTGCCATAAATCCTCCAAATTTTTTTTAAGTCTCTCGCTTAAAAAGCTCGATTAATTAAATTAATTAAATCTCACAAATAATGGCCTTCGCCCCTAAAAAGGCAAAAACTGAATAACAAGCTTTTTATATGTATAATAATCCCATAAAAACATACATACATATGTTCCCACAACATCCCCGAAGGGACAAGGGAGACTTCTCTCATATCAATGAGTGCACGCCGATTCATATTGGCTCAATGATATGGGACCTACTTTTTATCGCCGAGTCCGAACGGCGTGCCTTACGACACCACTTGTAGAGAAGTTTTTCATGGCTGAAATACTCAGGAAATGTCACCATATGTCGAATTTTGCCACCGTTGTAAATTTGATGTTGCTTGGCCTGGAATCAGCGTTGCCGACAGTTTTTGATCGGAAATCGTGAAAAAAATCGTCAAATCGTCATTAAAATTTGGAAAATCGTCAAAAAATCGTCAACATAGTCCAAAACTCGGTTTGGTTACCGTTTAATGCAATTTTTCGCTGATATTTTTGTGAATGAGACTGGCAACATAAGATGTACAACCCACAGCAATAAATCTAACCCAATATCACTTAAATACCCTATAAAAACAGCACTCAGTAGATGATAGTTTCCTATGGTTATCGAGTTTGCAGTAATGCAGCATGGTAAAGCTGGGTACACATTGTCATTTTGAATTACAGCTTAGCTCAAAAATCGCTTTCTCGACAGTGTGACCGCCCATGTTTGTCGGTACACGTACATTTTGGTTGTTGGGCAGTAGGAAATCGATAAAAAGGCAGGGGGCATTAATAGGAAGTTAATAAAGCTGGACTCAAATTTTTTACAACAAAATAGATACAATTAATATTTTATCTCGAAAACTTTTCAAGGAAGATTTTCATCCATTAACAAAGCTATACGAAAATTTTCAGCTGATGTAATTTGAATGTGGGGCAAAAACTATGAAAATACCTGTATTACAGATATGTGCCTAAATATAGCCACTCCGTCTGGAAATTGCTATAAAACATTAAAAAAGCTCAAAAATCGAGTTTGGAACATTGTTTTCCTTAAAATCTTTCGGAAATTTTGGTCAAAGTGTAGTTATCGTCTTTTATTTCATGCATTTCTGGCTTAAGTGAAAAATCATCATTTTGGACCATAAAATCGTCAAATCGTCATTTTTCAATTTTGGGCTAAAAAATCGTCAAAATTACGATAAATCGTCAAATTCGGTAACACTGCCTGGAATTCGAATCGCAGACCTTCTGAGTGCCAGGCGGACGTGCTAACCATTGCACCACGGTTGCCCACAAAAACATATGCATTCCAAAATGCCATTTCGATAAAACCGCGTTTCAACTTCAATGTTACATACAAATCACAATGAATTTCCTCTTTCTAACGCCCATATCTCAGCTAATTTTTGTCCGACCGATTCGAAATTTTTTGTATACTGTATATCTGAACGACAAATTAGTTATATTTGGAAGACTATTTATTGACCTTTCGATTGATGTCAATTATGTTGATGTACGTGGTCAGATAACAGAGTTACACCCTATTATTAACCGGGATCCCACAGTTTTAATTGTGTGCAGAGTAACCATAGTCTCGCTGGCGGTCTCAGTTATAGTTCAATACTGACAAAATTTGTAATGTAATACCTCAAAATATCGCTTGTTTTTTTCATTTGCTTATTCGGTATGAACTTCGTCGTAAGAACCCTGAAGACCCAAGAGTTAGAGAGCTTACTCTTGCAGTCAACAGGCTAGTAGGCGAACATAAGCGGAAAAGTGGCTAGACCACCTAGAGAAATGCAACATTGGTGCAGGATTAAGTAAATTGTGGGCAACGGTTAAATCACTTTCGAATCCGGAGACGAAGGATGACAGAACAGCAGTTACTTTCAACGACGTGACAGTAACTGACCCAAAGAGGTGCGCGTGTTATTTTAACCGGCATTTCATAGAGCCCCCCGAGACTGATAGGGCGAAGGGAAGTGTGCTACGCCATATAAGAAGAGGCCTTCCAGCCTAGGAGGTACCACCACAATTTACGATGAGCGATGTTACAGATGCCATCGGAAACGCGAAATCACCCAAAGCAACTGGATAAACCTGGTGTTGAGTATTTAACAAGTGTCCTCAACCTATCGTTAGACACCCATATTATACCAGAAAACTGGATAGTTGGCAGGTTGGTTCCGCTACTGAAGTCTGGAAAGGATGACAGCAGAGGTGAATCATACAGGCCGATTTCACTCCTGTCGCCAGTAGCAAATATCCTAGAGGCACTACTCCTCCCCACGATGAGAAGATGTTTTCTAGTTGCCCAACATCAACATGGATTTCGGAAAATGCATAGTACTACAACAGCATTAGATGCCATATCCACACATATCAGCAGAGGACTGAGAGCGCTCTTGACGTATCGAAGCCTTTGCAACCATGCCAAGCTGTTCGAGGATATAGAGAAAACTACTCTCCAGCCATGTTTGAAACGTTGGGTAATCAACTATAAGTGCGGACGCCAATCGTTTGTGGAATTCAGAAACAAGAAGTCCAAAACCCGTAGAGTGAAACAGGGAGTTCCCCAAAGAGGGGTGATATCTTCGGAACTGCTTAACCTATTCCTTTCTGAAATTCCACCCCCTCCAGATGGCAGATCGTGATGTATGCGAATGATTGTACGATCTTGGCGTCGGGTCCTATCGTCGATAACATATGTGATAGGTTAAACGTCTACATAGCTGACATAGTGCAGTTCTTCCATCTGAGGAATATGAAAATATCCGCCGCTAAATCCACTGCTACACTGTTCACCACATGGACGGCTGAAATGAGGCTCCCTCTGAACATATCGGTCGATTGTGCACTGATTCCGACCACTAACTACCCCAAAATACTGGGTGTAACGTTCGATAGCATGTTTAAGTCATACGCACATGCCACAGCTATTTGCGATAATATCAGAGGTAGGAACAAGGTGCTCAAGTCGCTGGCCGGCAACACTTGGGGAGCTGACAAAGAAACCTTGTTGACCGCCTACAATGCAATAGGCCGGTCTGTGGTAAGCTATGCGGCACCAGCGTGGTCTGCAAAGGTTAGCACTACGGAGTGGAAAAAGATTCAAACCTGCCAGAATACTGCCCTGAGGACTGCAACCAGGTGCCTCCTCATGACACCAGTGGACCATCTTCGTGAGGAGACGCAGATTTTACCGGTGCTTTTACACAATAAGATGTTGTCGATGTTATCGCAGTGAGCATCCCTGTCACGATTTAATGGACAAGCTTCCTCCACCCAGGCACGTCAGGAGAGATCTTCATGATCTAGAGAGAGAGGTCCAACGGTATAAAAGAGAACCTCTAGACCAACAAGCCTATCAGGCAGGCGTGGATAGCATTCACGCTGATATGGTTGCGCAGGTAGTACAGGGATACAGTGTGAATGCCGTACCACCCCCATCCATCACAGCAGAAGAACGCCAGTTGCCAAGGCAAACACGAGTGGTTTTACTTACTTACTTAGCTGGCCCATTACAGAACATTTGTTCCATAAGCCGAACTAAGAAAAAATCTCCAACTCTCTCTGTTTAGTGCTTCGCTTCCTGAAATACCGCGCCTTGTCATCTCTTCATCCACTTGTTTGCGCCATCTATTCTTCGGCCTGCCAATTCTGCGTGCACCGCCATGCGGCCCGATTTTATACGCCTTTTAGCGGGTTCATCATCGCTCATTCTTATGATATGGCCTAGCCAACGCAATCGTTGCATCTCGATACATTTATCTATACTGATGTCGTGGTTCATACGACGTCGATATTCACCGTCAACGCAGATTGGTCCATAGATCTTGTCTCCTTGCGCAAGTACGCCTTCTGAACCATACACCAACACGGGTAGTATCAGTGTTTTGTAAATCGTTGTTTTTGTTTGACGAGATGTGGCTTTATTCCTAAACTGCTAACTCAGCCCAAAGTAGCATCTGTTGGCCAACACTATTCTTCTTCGTATTTCACAACTGATGTTGTTGGTTGTGTTTACGGCGGTGCCGAGGTAGACGAAGTCCCTTACTACCTCAAAATTATAGGAACCAACGTCAACATTTGGCCCGATCTCTATGGACACATTGCGCGACGACACCATTAACTTTGTCTTCTCGGCGTTTACCGCCAGACCTGCTTTAGCAGATTCCCTTTCGACTTTTTCAGTTACTTTCTTTACCGATCGACCTATGATCATCGACATAAGCAAGTAACATATGGCTGTTTGTATATATTGTGCCACTTCTATTCACCTTCGCTTCTCGTATAACCTTTTCCAGCAGAATGTTGAAAAGATCACACGAGGGGCCATCACCTTGTCTGAAACCTTTTTCGGTACCAAACTCTTCGGAGAGATTCTTTCCTATTTTAACTGACGATCGAGTATCAGTTAATGTTATTCTACAAAGCCGGATGAGCTTTGCAGGGATACCAAATTCAGACATGGCTTGGAATACCTTTGAACGTAGGGGGCTGTCGAAGGCTGCTTTGTAATCAACAAAAAGGTGGTAAGTGTCGATCTGCATCTCTTGGGTCTTCTCCAGGATTTGCCGCAGGGTAAATATCTCGTCAATGGTGGATTTGCCAGGTCTAAAGTCGCATTGGTATGGCCCAATTATTTCATTGACCATAGGCTTTAGTCGTTCGTACATTATCCCTGACACTATCTTGTAGGCAATAGGGAGAAGACTTATGCCCCTATAGTTGGAGCATAAAGTCTTATCTCCTTTCTTGTGGACAGGGCACAGGATGCTCAGGTTCCAATCATCGGGTACTCGTTCTTCCTGCCAGATGGTGCTAACTAGCTGATGAATACACCTTATCAGCGTGTCGCTTCCGCTTTTGAACATCTCGGCTGGTAAGCCATCGGCCCCTGCTGCCTTATTATTCTTTAGCCGATTTATTGCTGTCCTTACCTCATCTTGGCTGGGCGGTATACATTCAATACCATCATCTGGGATTGGGACTGTGGTATCTTCGTCGTCTTCGCTGCTATCGGATACCAACAGTTTGGAAAAATGCTCTTTCCATACCTTTAGCACACTATCTGTACAGTTACCAGATTACCTTCCTGGTCTCTACAGGAGGATGTGCCAGTTCCAAAGCCACCAGTTGGTGTTTCACTCTTTGGTAGAATTTTCGGTCTTCATTCGCTCTCCTGTACATCTCGATTTGTTCACACTCCCGCTTTGTCATCTCTCCCTTTTTCCTGCGGAAAATACGTTTCTCCTCTCTCCTTTTCTCCCGATACCTCTCACGTGCGCTACGCGTTGCTACTGATTGTAAAGTAGCCCCATATGCCGCATTTTTCTCATCGGTAGCAGCACGACACTCCTGGTCATACCATGGATTCCTTGGTGGAGGTCTCTGGTATACAAGTATGGATTTTGTGGCTGTTTGCATGGAGTGGGCAATATTTTGCCATTGTGCTGATATGTAATCGGGACGAGGAGTGCTTTCATTAAGCAATTGGGCTTATTGATTGTAATATGATGTGGCTATCTCTTGTGTTTGCAGCTTTCGGATGTCCAACTTCCACGTTGTGTTCTGTTCTGCCAATGCGTAAACTGCTCCTTCGCTATAAAGAGTGCGAACATTCCAGGTGCATATTCGCAGATCATGGTCGTTAAAACGAATGGTTTTATCCCTGTTAAAATCCGGACGATGCAGCCGCCACAATTCATATTGGGCCCGAATTGATGCCACGATCCGCATGCTGGGCATGTGTTGGGTACATGCCCAGCATGTGGATTGGGACCACACGATACACTGCATTTGTTTAGCTGCCCAGCTAACCCCGCTCACCTGTCTCCCTAAGGGCGCAACCAGTCCAGCTTAGAATTCTTGAGTCTGGATACAGATGAACCAGAACCTGATAACTGAAATAATACACGAACGAACATATTTGCGTTGCTACAACAACAAGAACTTCTAAATATGTTTTGATATTTCTTTTTTTAACACAAATTTTAATTGTTGATGAAACGTGTATGTTAAGCCAAAACTGTCTAACAGTCTATTACAAAATAAAGAAAATAACACCTAACGTTTTCAGGAATGATGGAGCTATATCGCTGGTATGTTATCATGAATATCAACTTATGTATGTACCAATTTCAAAGACATAAGAACAACAAGATAAGACATTTTTTTTGCTATCATTCTTCAGTGAATGGCTTTTGAATTTAACATAATGTTATATCACGATATGGTGATATAACATTTTTTATACATTTTTACGTATTTAACCGAATTTACTGATCCAATTGACTTATTCTTGAATAGATCCTTGAATTCATAAATTTTGTTTCTGATACCATTACATGAAATGTTCCTCCTTGGTTGCGATTTTGAATTATCTGCAACCTGTTAAGGGTAATGTTTCTATACAAAGTTTCGTAAACATTTTTTTGTTGCATGCATTTTGTCTTGTCTTAGTTGTATTTATGTCTTTGCCGATTTTTATCGGTAATCAGAAACATAGTTACAGAATTCCATTTTTGTGATAAACGGAAGACATTCTTCCAGTATGTTAGATGTCAGGTCGATTTGACTGTCAAACATAGATTCGCACCATTTTCTTGTAAAAGCCAAGGTAAGCTGGACCCCCGACGTTGTTGACATTGCTAATGAAGTTTCATTGATATGATAGCTGTGTCTTTTTACGTGATAATTAGTAATAATTATTACTAATGTTGCAGATTTTGACAGTTGTATAAAGGAAAAGTTGCTGAAAAAAATGTTTCGGCAACATTTAGTAAGTAAAAAGACACACCAGATGTGTTCACAGTTTTTGTTCTATATGACAAAAGCCACTATTACGTCTTAGAGAATAAATCAAAAATATTAACTGGTTTCAAGATGTGAGCCTGAATCTTTGGGGCCCATTTTAGAGAAAATTTATGACTTAAGGTATCAGAATATGGTTAATTTTACTCGCGTTGCACAGTGTTACTGGCAAGTATTATATTTTGTAGCTAATTACCAAGTCGTTAGCTTCATATATTCGACACTTCCTCCCTGATGATGTTTTCGTGTTTGTTCTATTAAAATTATTCTCACGATTTTGTAGATGTTTTACAATTACAGTGGCATAAAAATGCGTTATTATAATATTCCCTATGTTGTTGTTTGTTGTTACTAACGTTGTTGTTGTTGTATGTTAGTATGCATATAAATCAAGATATGCTGATTTCGTATGACAAATATATACTTCTTCACAAGCAAATAATGTCTAGCTTGCACCACTATTTCTTTTATTTTTTCTTAAAAAAAGGAAACTAGAATTTTATGTATGGAAAAAAACTATGCAGGAAAAAAACGAGAATGTATCTCAAAATTGGTTATTTGTTAAAAAATTCTATGCATTTGAAATGATGTACGTACAACAAGCAGGGAGCTTACGCTGCTAGTTTTAGTTCATATTTATTTATATTTTATTTTGATTAATATTCGTGTTTGGCTGTATATTCACTCTTCATTCATCTACATACGACAGACAGAGGAGGTTGTTAGAATGCATTTTAATGTTGGGAGCTGTTCTTTGCTGTATTCTTTTTGTTGCTTATTCTAAAGTTTTTTTGTTTGGTTTCTATTAAAGTTTGCAAATATAATAGAATGTTCTTTTGTAATATTTTTGTTAAATTTGCTTTTTGTGAATTTCATAAGTAAATAATCAAAGCTGAGGTGATTGACAAATTATGTCCAGAAAGCTATGAATAATAAATTTATAAACTTCAATCCATGAGAAAAAAAACTATGATGGTCACTGTTAAAAGGGTGACGTAGGGGATGGTAGATACCAAGGAACGGTCCTGACCGGTTTTAACATGGCAAAGCCCAGGATTTATCTTGGTCCCTCTTTCATATCAAGTGGACACTGACCTCCCCGTGGTGTCACCTGGGGAACTGCCTTTAACACCCGTTAAAGGTAGTGAGCTAACATGTGCCGCGCGTTTACCCATAAGAACGTTAAAAACTTGGGTTTGGGCGTCGCGTTAGTAACACTCCCCTAGAAAAAACAGCCTTCTATGAAATAACGATAGTGAAACAGTGAAACATCTGACAATGGTATGAGGTTGATAGACTTTGCAGCTGCAAAAAACATGGTAGTTCGCAGTACCAGATTTAATCATCTGGATATTCATAAGGGCACCTGGCTGTCTCCAAACAAGAAATCAAATTTATCATGTTGTGATAGATGGAAGACATTCATCGAGCGTGTTGGATGTACGATCGTTCCGAGGCGCAAACATTGATTCGGACCACTACCTTGTTGCAGCAAAGGTACGTACCCGTCTAAACGTTGCAAATAAAGCACGAACCGAAACAACGCGGAAGTTGGACATCGATAGGCTGCAAACACAACATATAGCCACAGCATATTCCACTCAACTAGCCCAATTGCTTAATGACAGCACTCCTTGAGAGAAGAGAAACGTCTTTTCCGCGAAAAAATCAAGATGTACAGAAGCCAGAATGAAAATTCTACCAAAGAGTGAAACATCAAACAGATGGCTTTGGTACAGGCACATACTCCTGTAGAGACCAGCAAGGTAATCTGGTAACAGATACAGATAGCGTGCTTAGGATATGGAAGGAACATTTTTCCAATCTGCTGGTATATAGTAGCGAAGACGGTGATACCACAGATCCAATCGCAGAAGATAGTATAGAATGTATACCAACCGGCTGAAGAATAATAAAGCAGCAGGAGCCGATGGCTTACCAGCCGAGCTGTTTAAAACCGAAGGCGACGCGCTGATAAGGTGTATGCATCAGCTAGTTAGCACAATCTGGCAGAAGAACGCGTACTCGACGATTGGAACCTGAGCATTCTGTGCCCCGTCCACAAGAAAGGAGATAAGACCGTATGCTCCAGCTATAGGGGCATAAGTCTTCTCCCTATTGCCTATAAGATTGTGTCAGGGATATTGTGCAAACGACTAAAGCCAATGGTCAACGAAATAATTGGACCATACCAATGTGGCTTTAGACCTGGCAAGTCCACCATTGACCAGATATTTACCCTGCGGCAAATCCGTGAGAAGACCCAAGAGATGCAGATCGACACATATCATCTTTTTGTCGATTATAGAGCAGCTTTCGACAGCCCGCTACGTTCAAAGGTATTTCAAGCAATGTCTGAATTTGGTATCCCCGCAAAGCTCATTCGGCTTTGTAAAATGACTTTAACTGACTCAAGATCTTCAGTTAAAATAGGTAAGAACCTCTCCGAAGAGTTTTGTACCAAAAGAGGTTTCAGACAAGGAGACAGCCTTTCGTGTGACCTATTCAAAATTTTGCTGGAAAAGGTAATACGAGATGCAAATGTCAAAAGAAATGGCACAATTTACACCAATAGTCACATGTTACTTGCTTATCCTGATGACATAGACATCATGGGATGATCAGTAAAGGAAGTAACTAATACCTTTAGGAAGGTCGAAGGAGAATATGCGAAAGTGTGTCTGGCGGTAAACGGCGAAAATACCAAATTGATGGTGTCGACGCGCAAAGCGTCCATAGAGCTCGGACCAACTATGGACGTTGGTACCTATACTTTTGAGGTAGTTAAAGACTTCGTCTACCTCGGCACTGCCATAAACACAACAAACCACATCAGTTGTGAAATAAGAAGAAGAATTGTATTGGCCAACAGATGCTACTATGGTTTAAATAAGCAATTTAAAAACAAAGCCACATCTCGTCAAACAAAAATAACACTATACAAAACGCTGATACTGCCCGTGCTAATGTATGGGTCCAAAGCATGGGTACTTGCGCAAGCAGACATGGCAGTGCTTGGTGTGTTTGAGAGGAGACGGTCAATATCGACGTCGTATGAACCACGAGCATATAAGCTATACAAAGAAATGAATATAGTTAAACGTATCGAGATGCAACGATTGCGTTGGCTAGCCCATATCATAAGAATGAACGATGATGAACCCGTTAAAAAGGCGAATGAATAATTGCCACATGGCGGTGCACGCAGAATCGGGAGGCCTAAGCTTCGATGGAGCATACAAGTGGATGAAGAAATGAAAAGGAGCGGTATTCCAAAAAGCGAAGCGAAAAACAGAGCGAATTGGAGATCTTTTCTTAGTTCGGTCTATGGAACAAATGTTCTGTAATGGGCCAGCTAAGTAAGTAAGTAAGGTCACTGTTAAAGTTATTTTCCTGGGACACAATATTTGAAATTTTCAATGTTTTCAAATTCATAATACACATATTTCCACAATTTTATTTTTAAATTGTTTATGTTACATTTTTAAATATTTAATGCAATTTGGTTAATATACGTATTTAAATGAGCTTGTATGCAGCTTTAACCTCTTTTTTTTGTCTTTCGCAATGTTGTACACAATCTTATTGAAATAATAAACCCTTTAAAATATCATTGAACTTTTAATGATATCGTTCGTATTCAGATACGATTTCAATTTTTTGTTTCATATTTACAATTAACTATTGAATAAATCACAGGAATAAATACCCCATAACAAATCCCTCTATATGAGAATCCTTATAAAAATCCTCATAAAATATAAATCAAGTGAATTGCTGAAATTATTGACAACAACAACAACGACAACATGAAATAGTTGCAATAGACCTGTCATATATGTCTGCGGTTTTCTTTATACGAATACAGCCAGACACATTTTTAATTCCACATTTAAATATGTTTTTAATTGGCAATTATGTGGCATTAATGCTTTTCTCCGCTCTGCTCTGTTGTGTTATTCTTTCTTTCATTTTGGTTATAATTACATTCATATTCCCATTACTTTTCATAAATGGAGAAATATAATTAATTTATTTTTTATTTTTTGTGGAGTGTTAAAAAGTTTTAACAGAAAAATTAATGTATGGGATTTTACACAAAATAGTTGGAAGATATTTTGGGTGTCAGCGTAGGACAATTGTAAGGATGCCACCCTTGAAAGTTGGATTTCGAAAGGTCAAAACTCGAAGAAGGCAACATAGCAGTTTTCAAAAGTGATTAAGTAACCGTCCACAACATTTAGAAATACGAGTATATTATGCCAACATTTGGGACGACCGCCGGCATCAGGCTAATGAATTTTGAACCTGCGTAAATTTAAATTAAGTTTTAAGTACGGCTATATCGGTTCACTCCTTTGGGTACCTCCCCCACAAAAGTTCAAAACTTTTCGTTAAAATGGTGCGCACGATAACTCTTGAAGGCAGAAACCGATTTGCTCCATACTATGCACAACGTAATATTTCTACGAGACGAGGTTAGAATGTGGACTATATATGTCAACTCCTTTTGGTACCTCCCACACAAAATTTCGGAAAAGTGCAGTTTAGGACCTCCTCCCGAATCGTTTTAATTTTTTTAAAACATGTTGCACACAAGGCCCCTATTACTATGGTACAAGTTTTTTCAGTAGCAAGTCCATACTTCTCGAGAAAGTGACCCCAAATATGTAAAAAACCCAAGCGGCCAGCATGTGAAGCGGCTGTTGCGCACGGTAACTCTCGAACCAAATACTGCGTTGCTCCATGAATAGATGAAATACGAAGATGGTGCTTTTAGGTCTACTACTTCCTGTAATTCCCCCATAAATATTGGCTAAAATGGGGAGCAACCGATTTGGTCCCAAGTTTAGATCTCGAAATATGTTGTCCAAATTTAGTTTATGTTCAATGTAAAATCCACACAATTGTTTTACATTTTTGTGCGGTTAAAGGTCTGTTCAAGGATCCTTTGGAAATCTTACCGAAGCTACTTCTATTGGCACTGTTTGCAGCGATATTATGTTTTTCGAGGAATAGTTCCCAAAATAATACCCACTTCTAAAATGTACTATGTCGCTCCATTGATTTAGATATCTCCCTTGCAAAACTTTTGAGCTTTAATCCAAATCCATATTTTTGTTTGGGTTCTGAAAACCCTTTAAATACATACATTTTTTTGGAAAAGAAGGGTTTTAATTCACACACGCTGAGGGTATATCTTTTATACTTGTTTAACACAACAAAGTACACCCCACGTAAATAGAATAGAACACCTAAATTTCTGTTAATGTTAGCTTATTTATCCCGAAGCGAATGAATCTACTTTTTTTAATTTTGTAGAGATCTAAAGTCGATAATGTACCACATCAAACACAGAAAAAACAAGTGAAAAAGTATCAGTCGGCTTTGCCGACAGAGATATACCCTCAGCCTGTGCAAATTGAAACACTTTTTTCACAAAAAACTTATGTATTTTACACTCTTCGGGCTGTTTTCTCAAGAATGATGGACTTGCCCCTGAAACAACTTTTACCATCGTAATTGAGGCAGCGAATGTAAGTTGCTTCAACAAAAATCAAAGTGATTCAATAGCAGGTGAACTTATCCAAAATTTTGTGTGGGAGGTACGGGATGGAGCGGACAAATATAGTCCATATTCGAACCTGATCTATATCTGGTAGATATTATGGGAATGTGTATGGTAATGTGTAGAGTGCGCACAATTTTTCCGAATATTTTTGAACTTTTCTGGGGTAGGTACCTGAAGGAGTGGACCGATATGGCTTATCTACGAACTTAAACTAAGTTTGGAAACAATATTACGAAGGCCAAATTTTGGCCGGAATCGGCATTTCCGTTCGAGAATTATCTTGCGCTTTCACCCATAAACATGGTGTCATAGGGTTTGTTTTTCAACTTTCAGGCTATTTTTTCAGGAAGTATGGACTTGCCCCTGGGGAAACTTGTACCTTCGTATAGGGGACAGTGAATACAAGATGTTACAACAAAAACCAAGGCGATTCGAGAGCAGGTCCTAAACTGAACTTTTCCGAAATTTTGTGTGGGAGGTACTCGAATGAGTTTACCGATTGAGTCCATATTGGAACCTCATCTAAGTCTGGTAGAAATTTCAGAATGTGCTAAGTATGGACCAAATCGGTTACTCCTTTCAAGAGTTATCGTACGCACAAACGTTCCGAACATTTTCGAACTTTTGTGGGGGAGGTACCGGAAGGAGTGGACCGATATAATCCATCTTTGAACTTGAACTGAGTTTGGACAAAATATTACGAAAGCCAAATTTTGGACCGATTCGGCAGATCCGTTCGAGAGTTATCTTGCGCTCCAACCACTACACACGGTGTCATAGGGTTTTTTGTATCTTTCAGGCTATTTTCTCAGGAAGTATGGACTTGCCCCTAATGAAACTTACAGCGTCGTATAGAAGACAGCGAATACAACTTGCGTAAACAAAAATCAAAGCGATTCGAGACCAGGTCCTATACTGAACTTTTCCGAAATTTTGTGTGGAAGGTACCCGAAGGAGTGGACCGATTGAGTCCATATTGGAACCTCATCTAAGTTTGGTAGAAATTACTTAAAAACTTAAATCGAATCTGGACAAAATATTTCGATAACCAAAATTTGAACCGAATCGATTGATCCGTTCGAGAGTTATCGTGCGCACCAGCCAGCCAGACAGACGGACAGACAGACAGACAGACAGACAGACGGACGGACATTGCTAGATCTTCTCAAAATTGTCTGAAACGGATATCGTACAAACATACTTGGGGTCTAAAACCATTATTTCGATGAGGCACATTTTTGGTCGTATCAAAGTGTAAATACCCTCTTTAGCCTAAAGGCTGAGGGTATAATTATGTTTCTAGTTTTTCGCGATATAATTTTCTGATCATTTTTCCGATAGTACTATGAAAAATAGGCATTTATTGTTGGTCATCAGGATAGAACAGCCACTTTATTTTCGCGAATTATTTATAGGTTTTCTTTGGTGAAAAATGATTAGAAAGCCTTGCTTTATTGACTGAAAGAAAATTCGGCGATAATATCTCAAAAATTCTCGAAAATAAAGTGAATGCCTATGCCTATTTTTCATAGTAGCATCGGAAAATTTATCAGAAAATCATTTCGCGAAGAGATAGAAACATAATTTTTTCTGTGTTTTATACGGAACATCATAGACTTTTAATCCCCACAAGATTAAAAACGCAGATTCATTCGTATTGGGATAAATAAGCTAACATTAACAAACATTTAGGTGTTCTATTCTATTGACGTGGAGTGTATACATGTATATAAATGGGGAAATAATTCTGGAGGTGTTCGTTTTGTCCCATGGATAAGAATTTAAGTTTTCATCGCCAAAAATCGTCGAGTGCTGGAATTGCACCGAGTATTAGTACAGCTCTTTTTCGTTCGTTTTCAGCGATTCTTTGGCTTCCGCGATTTTCCCTGCATGCGATTCGTTCCCTTCAAGCTTCATACGATCAGCCCGACTACTACAGTCAAGCATCATCAAGACGACTGCTAGAACCAAGCAACATAAATTCAACTACCAGAGCCGAGTAACATCAGTCCAAGTACTACAAGCCGGCGAGTATCAACAGTCCTACTACTGCTACCGAGATACTTCAGTCCGGCAGCTACTGTCTCTCAGACACCATGGAGACGATAGCAGCAACATTACCAACACTACACCACTACACCTGCGAGCCTACCCTTCGCTGCCGATATCTCAATACCAAACATATACACTCTGATATTTCGCAAGAATTTTTAGTACCTGTTATATTATTTAGCGAATAATAAATACGAAACTTAACTTATTCCGGTTGAATAATATGGCTAAAAAATATAAGAAAAATCGGTACTACCGTTCTATAGAGGCTGTAATAACGTTTACTTGTATCGAATAATTTCTGGAGAAATGTTTTGTAACTCCAACGAATACAAAATCCAAATTGCATGGGGGCGAAATGAAGGCGTGCATTATGTCGACAAATTTCAGGTGGAAATGCAAAATAACGAAAACCAATGAAGACTAAATAGCAAATTCGGTTGGATACTGAGGACACGACCTCCAAAATACTTAAAATCGGGAGGTACCCGAATATATGAAGATATGGATCTGTACCGACTAATTTCAGGCGTAATTTTTTTACCCCCAACGAAGACTAACCGCCTGTTCATGTATGTCGCACGGAAACCTGCACGAAAGGAAAGCCGTCACTCACTTTCGTCTAAAAATGCGTTCATGTATTTCGCAAACTATCGTGCGACTGCCGTTACGTATCCTATGCGAAATACTACTAATTTGAATGTACATTTGTACAACTATGTTCCATAAATGAGAGCCAAATGAGAAATGAAAACAAAATCCACATATACATACAAACATTGGAATATGTGTGATTTGTTTTGTTTGAATAATAAAAATAAAATGTGTCGGTATTTTGAATTATTTTATTGATTTCTTCAAAATAATAAATGAAACCGCCTTTATAACGTGTCTATCAAATTTTTATTTTGTTTCAAGAATGTGTTGCATAAATTTGTTTTAAGATTTTCGGTGGTAATCGCGAGTTTACGTTCTACTCGGCAGCTACAAAGCAAGTGAGTGATTTTGACATTCTCTTTCTATAAGAGACAGTCCTTTCGAAATACATAAACCCAAATTTAATGGAAAAGTGTACGTTTACGTGTTATTTCGTATGGCTTGTCGGTCGCATAGATTTTCGTTTCGAAGGCGTTTACATGAGCAGAAAATGATTTTTTTCCACTTCCGAAGCGCAAAAAACTTTTCGGTCGACATACATGAACAGGCTGTAAATATCAAACTTCAGTCATTTCGGGAGTATGTTCAGGCTACAATCTTCAAAATACTGACAATTGGGAGGTACCGTTCTATTGGGGCTATATAAAGAGTGGACCCGTGTCGACAAATTTCAGGTAGAAAGTTGTATACCTCCAACGAAGACTAAATAACAAATTTCAGCCTTTTGGGTGGGATATTGAGACCACAATATTCAAAATACCGAAAATCGAGAGGTACCGTCCTATGGGGGCTATATAGATGAGTGGACCTATTCGGACAAATATCAGTAGAAAGTGTTATACTCCCAGTTTAGACTAAATACCAAATTTCATTCTTTTTGGTGGGATATTGAGGTCACAACCTTCAAAATACCGAAAATCGGGGGTACCGTTCTATGTGGGCTCTATGAAGGCGTGGACCGATATAGCCCATTTTCAATTCCAAACATCATAGGAGCGATAGCAACATCTATACCACATTATAAAGTTTCAACTTAAATCTTGATTTCAACAGACATACGGGTATGGTTATATCGACTTATAATTTGATGCTGATCCAGAATATATATATATATATATATATATATATATATATATATATATATATATATATATATATATATATATATATATATACTTTGTGGGGTCTCCGGCGAATATTTCGCCGTATGCAATATGACAGCATGGACCAACGGAGATCTAGTCCGATAGTTGTCGTGCGCACCAGCCCATACACATGGTGGTAATAGGGGTTTTTACGGCCTTCGGGAAGTATGGACTTTCCTGAACAAACGTGTACGTAAAAGGGCAAAGGCGACAAAGCGATTCGCAAGCAGGTCTTAAGCGGCTCTTTTCCTAAAATTTGTGTGGAAGGTTCACGAATGAATGGACAGATATATTTCTTTTCTTTCTTTTTTATATTCTAGTAGAAATTTTACGGCGTGAAAAGTATGGACCAAATCGGTTTCTGCCTTCAAGGGTTATCGTGCGAGTAATGATAGTATTATCATTACGAATATTTTATATATTTATTTAATTAAAAATGTTTATTAATTTATTTATTGTCTTAAAATGGCATGTTTGTAGCTTCATATCAATCATTTTTCCATATCAATCCGTTGATCCAATATCTGGTTATAATTCTTCAGCACACACTTTTATTATAACACTGTCCAACATTTTTAAGGTGATCTTGTGCAAACAATTCGAACTGAGGATTTTTTGAAAGTACAGACCCAAACGACAAGAAACCCTAGTTGGGTTTTGTTGTGTCAGATCCAGCTCTGATTTTATGGCCCCATCTAAACATGGTTAAATAATGAGTTTTTAAAGAAATTCGGGGCTATATCTCTGAAACCAATGCGAATCTTCTTCTCACCTCTGAAGCAAATTAGTAGATAAGGACAATAACAAAATATTTGGAGAAATAATGAACTCGAAAAACTACATTTATTGCCTCAAATTTCAAAATATATGCAAAAATTCCACAATTTTTATACATTTCGAACCGTATCTCCAAAACCGTTAATTTTTTCTGAATATTTTGTTTTGGAAAAATATTCCCTGGAATGTAATACACAACTCTTCAGAATATGTCATTGTGGTGAAATGCCTCTATGCCGTTGTTTTCAGTACATTTTGCAACGACGATTTACTAAAAATGTCAATAATTTGATGAAATCCGAAATGCGAGAATAAACTGTTGGTGTGAACTGTGTTTGAAATACGTGTTGTAAAAGATATGATGCAAAATACCGCTGAAACAAGATGAAGTAAGCATTTTCGAGTTTCAGAATGTTCTAAAGAATTGTTGAGAACTTTATTTGGAATATTTTTGCAAAATGTTACTTGGTTCAACTCCCAATAGTTTAGTCGATACTGACCAGAATTTCAGCAATTATGTAAAATTTTCTATATTTTATAGATTTTGATGCCCTAGATGGAGTTTTTCTTATGAGGTTTTTTCAAAAGATAAGTTCTACTAGTTTAGGGCTACAATATTGCTAAAGACAGCAAGGCCAAATTCCTATTCGTTTCTGAGATAAAGGCCTGATGAATGCAAAAAAGTGTAGATTTAGCCCGGTTTAGATGAGGCCATAAAATCCGAACTGGATCTGACAGGAAAAAACCCTACTAGGATTTTTGTAGTCTAAATATGTATTTTCAAAAACTGCATACTAGAAGTTGTTTGCATTTTCAGTGTTGCATAGTGTAATTGAATAAAACTATGCAAAACTGAAAATTCAAACAAATTGAAAGAACATATTGAGACTACAAAAACCCTAGAAGGGTTTTGTCCTGTCAGATCCAGTTCGGAATTTATGGCCTCATCTAAACCGGGCTAAACTACAGTTTGTTTGCATTTATCGGACCTTTATCTCAGAAGCGATTAGGAATTTGGCCTTACTGTCTTTTTAATTTTTTTTGTTTGAAATCACGCTACAGCTCTAAATTTTGATCGGATTATCACGAAATTTTTGGGTTGATGGGGGTCTCACAGAGAAAGAAGCAAAAAACTTATGTGCAGAACATTTAACATTTTATTCATATGGAATGGGTAAAAGACTTATGTGGACAGTAATTCAAAGTTTTATTTTCATGCGAATATCTCCGTTTTTAGTAGTCTTATTCCAAAAGATTGGCACACATCCCACTTTCTCGTTTTTATACCCTCAGCATTTATGCTAACGAGGGTATATACACTTTCATACGGGCAAAATTTGTCTCATCGAAATAATGGTTTTAGACCCCAAGTATTTTTGGACGAAATGTGTTTCAGACAATTTGGAGTCGATTTAGCAATGTCCGTCCGTCTGTCTGTCTGGCTGGCTGGTGCGCACCATAACTCTCCAACGGATGAACCGATTTGGTCCAAAATTTGGCTTTCGCAATATTTTCTCCAAACTTAGTTTATGTTCGAAGATGGGTTATATCGGTCCACCCCTTACGGAACCTCCCCCACAAAAGTTCGAAAATGTTCGGAAAATTTGTGCGCACGATAACTCTTTAAGGGAGTAACCGATTTGATCTATAATTTGCACATCGTGAAATTTCTACCAGACTTAGATGAGGTTCCATTATCGACTCAATTAATTTTTGTTGTAACTAACAACTTGTATTCACGGCTCCCATACGGTACAAGTTTCATCAGGGGCAAAACCGTACTTCCTGAGAAAATAGCCTGAAAGGTTCAAAAACCCCTATGACACCGTGTATAGTGGTTGGAGCGCAAAATAACTTTCGAACGGATCTGCCGATTCGATCTAAAATTTGGTCTTGATAAAAGTACCTCCCACACAAAATTTTATATAAGTTCACTTTAAGACCTGCTCTTAGTCCACACTTCTGGGAATAACAGCCCGAAAGTCGTAAAAAACCCCTATGGCACTGTATGTAGTAACTGGAGGCCACAATAACTCTCGAACCGATAAACCGATTTGGTCCAAAATTTGGCCTTCGTCATGTTTTGTACAAACTTAGTTTAACTTCTAAAATGGCTCATATTGGTCCTCTCCTTAGGATACCTCCCCCACAAAAGTTCAACATTTGTGTCCAAGTGCAGTTTAGGGCCTGTTCGGGGATCCTTTGCAAATTTATACCGATGATGTTTTTTGTGGTCCTGTTTACAGCCATATATGTTTTCCGTGGACAAGTCCATGCTTCCTGGCATACTGGTGGGCGCGATATCTATCGAAAAGACATGACTCTCAAAATAAGATCCACTTCCGTTATGCACTATATCGGTCCATTCCCTCCTCCGACTTTATTTTAAACTTTTGAACTTTAATCCTTATCCACATTTTTGTCGGCAAGTTCAAATGTCCAACAAGAGCCACAATAAACACCCTAAATACATTCAATCTGTCCGTAGGTGAAAGTTCCAATTCACATATGCTGAGGATATATCTCTGTCGGCAAAACCGACTGATACTTTTTTACTTGTTTTATTTGAATTGTACTGACGAGTATCTCAGCTTTGCACTATAGGTAATTTGCCCTGTTTTTGAGTCAAAAATTAATAACTGCGGAATTAAAGGATTTTTTAACTTTTTAAATTATTTATGCGTAAAAGTGAGATAAAACAAAGATTTTTACAGATAAATTCGGATATAACAAACAACGGTTATAAGCAACTGCGTATATAACGAACAAAGCTATTTTTTCCAATGTCATTTCCATTAGTTTTCTTATACACAACAAACTGTTGAAAACGATCACGGTAGTAAGTAACAAAAATTTTGTCCCCGCGAGTAGATTTTCCAACGAATTGTTACTACAGTTTTGTATAT
This sequence comes from Musca autumnalis, assembly GCF_047663935.1. Taxonomy (NCBI): domain Eukaryota; kingdom Metazoa; phylum Arthropoda; class Insecta; order Diptera; family Muscidae; genus Musca; species Musca autumnalis. The sequence continues at coordinate 47,116,708 of NW_027411755.1, forward strand.
TTTTTGAATATATGTTAATAAATACGAGTTAAGTACTCCTTTAAACCGTATCAATGATTAATATGTAAAAGAGAGATAAAATAAAGCTTACTACTGCCGCACCGTTTATAGAAAACCACGGATATACCGAACAATTGTCGCCATTACTTATTTTACTTGCAATAAAATTGTGGACAACAATATTTTTTATATTTATTATTTATTTCGCCAAACCAAAATTCCACAATTTTAAGACTTTTTATTGAGAAGTAACCTAACAAAATCTAATAAATATCAAAAAACGGGTAAAATCGGGTTTTGAAACCTAGTAATACCAATGCAGAAGACATTCAGTAATGTGTTCTAGGTGGCAAAATCACGGCCAAACACGGCCAATTTAATATAAGTCTATATAAAGCGAGTTTAAGAAAAATAAAATATTTATTTCTGACTTTTTGAGTTTTTTGGTAGCTATCAAAATTTTTTTAACTATATTATATATTAAATAAATTGCTCTCGCAATTGCCAATATATTCCATTTTACATATATGTATATTTGGTTTATTTTTCCTCGGTTTTAAATACATTGAAATATGCCTCACAATATATATTTTTTTAGTTTTTCTTCGCAATTCCCATTTTGCCTGCAATATAAACCTCGATAAAGAGGATATTTTCAAAAATATCATTCATATTAATACATTTTGGCATGTTCTTTTTTTAATGCCAACTAAAAAATTATTATTATTAAAAGTTGCAAAATCGACTTTTTGCCTCAAAAACTGGGCAAATTACCTATAGTGCTTTGGTTGGATGCGTTTCAACAATGAAAATATGATCCCAATTGCTTTACCAAAATTGGTGAAATGCTTGTGATGTTGAAAACAACTCTGGGATATACCAATTTCCAATTTATGCAATTTTAATTCCATGTCAGATACGTTTGTTTCTGTTGGACATATTCCAAGGAGAGAGCTTGATAATGAACTGAACCATCTGAGCTATAAATTAATACAAAATGTGGCATTTATAGTAAAATATTATAATATTTTGTTTACTTTAATGACAAATACTTCTGCTTCTATTTGGTATTAAAGATTAATCAAGAAGACCAGCAGCATTTAATCAGTATCAGGTAGATGTTTTCAGAAGTCATATATTAAATTAAATATAAATTATTTTGGTTCAGTTTGCCTCAATTCATTCAACATTTGTATAATTGTAATATGCTAATGTATCAAGTTTTCCGAAGAGCGTTTACAGGTCATTGGGGGTTTCCCAATATACAGTTTCGCTATGTAGTACACCATATGTGCGTATGCTAATGAACCGTTTTGTATACACAACTATAAGTCTATTACTATGGTGTAATACGCTAATTTAAATTATTGCTTCCAACTTGGGAAAAATAAAATAACTACACACCACCAAACCTCTTCCAAAAAATTAACGACAAACTGATTGTTTCCAGACTAAAAAGAAATAAATACCGTTTTGTTATGACAATCATGACAATTTTCTTTTTCTTTTGTTGTTGTCTTTTGGTATTTAAACGGCAAACCCTTTGATCCTTTTCACTTTGTCTGTCAAGCATGGTGGTGGTGGTGGTTGTGGTGTTTTTATTTGTTTTTATTATCGGCTGTAATTAGCTTTGTGTCCTTTTGTTAATGCTGTCTGTCATTTGGTTGGTTTGGTGTTCATTGTCATTACCGACAAAAACAACAAAACTATGGAGTGGCATTTCAAGGATGATGGTGATGATGGTGGTGGCGTTGATATCTTTGTGATAGCAAATCTTCAAAAACCACATTCCTCCACTACCCCCACCCAGCCCTATGTAAGTGTACATCATTGTGTATTGGTGTCGTGAAATAGTTAAAACTTTTTCATAAGGGTTTTGTGTAACTTGTTTGGTTCTATTGCAGTTCGGAAAAGATTTTTGTTTTTAATTTTAAATAAAACTCGCAAACCACAAAAACTCTTTTAAAACGCATTTTCTTTTCTTTAAGCCACAAGAAACAAAGACTCATTTAAACATTTGTGGTGTTTAGCTTAAAAAGCTATGTCTTGGTAGCAATGTCCTAGCTTAAGGATATAGTTGTTAGTAATTGTCATTACTGGTTTTCGTCGTAGTCGTCGTTGTTGTTGTTTTTGTTATACTCATTGTTAAAGTATTATAACTCAGTATGTTGGTCTTCCATGGTTTAAGAAGAACTTCTACTGGTCGTCCGTTGTATTTGTCGTACTTGTTATTGTCATTGTGAAAGTCGGATGTTTGTGCATGTGTCTGTCGGTTGTGTGTCATTGCAGGAACAAATATAACCAAAAGGGATGTAACTTAATAGTCTTTGTTCAACAAATTTTACAAAGTTTTCGGCAATTTAAAGTTAGTTACAACAGAAAAAAAGTAACAACAATGACTTCAATATCTTGTCAGGCTCGTGGTAAGATGGGAGACTGAAAACAAATATGTGGAAGTTGTCGGTCATGAAGAAAACTAAGATTTCGGCCACCCAGGCAAAATAGTGTGTCAATTTAGGGAGTATGCGGCCTTAAAATGGTTTGTAGGAGCTCCACTTGGAAACCATTGGGCCAATATGCTCACCATGTAACTATGTGAAAGGATGTAGATAGAAAAAGTGAGAGTAGATAAACTTGATTGATTTGACGAAGATAATAAAGAGAAAATATAGAAACAATTTCAAATCTGTGATGAAAAATATCTCGCATTCTTCGAAAAGTTCTTCAATATAATTTCTGTTGATAATTTCTTAATTACCGCTGGATCTATAATTCCGCTTTTATACTATCTACCGTATTGTGGACGTACCAGCTTGCCTTTCCGTGTATATTTCATCAAAATAATCATTTGAGAATCGACAATGTAGCTCTATTCTTGCCTGTCCGCCTCTTGAAATCATTCTATCTTCTGTTTGTATCAAAGTGTGGACCTGCATATGTTGAACATTTTTGGTGGAGATATTTTGTGACCACTGAGAACATCACAAGTCAAATAACGGGTAGTTCCGTCAAAAACTAGTAAAAATTCTCAAAATACCTTAAATTGGGGGGTACCGTTATATTTGGGCTGTATCCAAACATGGATCTATATTGACAAATTTCAGTGGAGAGGTGTTGTTGTTGGTTAAAAACTGTACCTAAAATCCTCAAAATAACGAAAATCGGGAGGTACAATTATTGGGGGACTATGCCGAAACATGGACCTATGCTCAAAATGTTTGGCAGATTAGTTTTGTGACATCTGGAAGCCTCAAACTTTAAATTGCTGGTATTTCTGTCAAAAATATAGCTCAAAATATGGGAGATACACAAAAACATGGAACTATGTTAACAATTGTTGGTGGATACGTTTGGTGACCTCTGGGAACATCAAGCGTCAAGTTACAGATAGTTCGGTCAAAAAAAAAAAAAAAAATTGCTAAAACTCTCAAACCACCGATATTCGGGAGGTACCGTTGTTATATGGGGGCTGTAACAAAACATGGACCTATGTTGACGATTTTCGATGCAATTGTTTCGTGACCGCTGGGAACCTCAAATGTTAATAGCAGGTACTTCGGTCCAAAAATATAGCTAAAATCCTCCAAATACCGATGCTTGGAAGGTACCGTTATATGGGCGCTATGTCGAGACATGGACCTATGTTCAAATTTTTTGTGAGTCTCAAACGCCAAACTACAGGTACTTCTATCAAAAAAGGTAGCTAAATCCTGAAAATATCGAAAATTGGGAACTATCGTTATATGGGGGCTATACGAAAAAATTGACCTATGGACAATTTTCGGTAGAGATGTTTTGTGACCTCTGTGAACCTTAAACGTCAAATTACAGGTAGTTCAGTCAAAACATTTTGCCTAAACCCTCAAAATACCAAAAATCAGGGGGCTATACCAAAACATGAACTTACGTTAAAATTTTTTTGTGGTTATGCTTTTAAGCATTCGGAAAATCAAATGATAAATTACAGGTAGTTCGTTAAAAAATGTATCTAAGATCATCAAAACACCGAAAATCGGGATGTCTCGTTATATGGGGGTTACTCCAAAACGTGAGCCGATATAGCTCATCTTCGATATAGCCCACCTTCGAAATAATAATTACACCGTTTATTGTTATTTTGTGCCATGTTTTATTAACCATATTCTGACAACGCAGTTTGATAGAAGACCAAAAAAAGAAGACAAGTGTCTCGCCGTTTTCCCTATCTCATCAACTTTTGCGGTTATAGGCCTCCAAAGGTTTGAGGCTTTGATGTCAGGATCATATCTTCCAAACCGTATGGAAATTTGATTTACTCACAAAGGCAAAATTGTAACCCAATGTCTTAAAAAAACAAAAATTTTGAACACATAAAATCCATCAAACATAATCTGCAAGGTCAAAATTGGCAAGGTCTAATTTCGTTTAAATTCTTTTTTTCGGTTTGTGGTCTACAGATTACAAACCGATCAAAATTGAAGCAAACAACCAACGACAAGAATTTACCTTAGATCTCAGTAAACAACTTTCTAGAAAATACGAACTCTGTAGAAACTGTTCTTAAAGGTTAAAATCCAAAACAAATGTGACTTTTATGTAGTTTGCTCTGGTTCTGGTAGACTGATTCAATATTCAAGAAATTAATCAACTACAATAATGTTGCAAAGATATTAATAAACAACTTTTTGGAACATACGGACTGTCAGGTTCTTGAAGGTCAAGATATCAAAACACTTTAGAAAATATTCGATTTTTACACTATTTTTCTCCGATTTTAGTTCATAGATACCAAACCGTCCACAATTTAAGAATAGTGTCAACTATAAATGTGTACCTAAGATCTCAGTAAACAACTTTTTGGAACATGTAAACTTTCTAGGAACGCTTCTTCAAGCTCAAAGTCCGATTATATTTGCGTATTCTTTCCTGTTTAAGTCCGTAAATACATGACCTTTAAAATTTTCTCGAATTTTGAAGAGTTTGTTATTTACAGCCCTGACCTGGGACAACATTAACAATAATTGATTTTTTTTGGAATTTCAGCGTAAAGCGTCTTTTTGAGAATGTTCATATGTTCTGGAAAGTTGTTTATTGAAATCTTAGGTACATTTTTGTGGTTGACTGTATTCTTAAATTTTGAAGGGTTTGGTACTTATGGACCAGAATCGAAGAAAAAAGGGTAAAAATCTAATATTTTTTAAAGTGTTTTGCTATTTTGACAGACAGTTCGTGTGTTCTAGAAAGTTATTTATTGATATCTTTGTCACATTATTGTATTTGATTGTTGCCTTGAATATTAAACGGTTTAGTATCTGTGGACCAGAAGCAGAGAAAACAGGATACAAATCCCATTTGCTTTGCTATTTTGAGCTTTAAGAAACGTTTATAGAGAATTCGCATGTTCTAAAAATATGTTTATTGAGATTTAAGGTACATTTTTGTTGTTCGTTGTTTGTTTCGAATTTGATCGGTTTGATATCTGTAGACCAAAACCCGAGAAAAATGTGAAAAGAAATTACATCTTGACGATTTTGACCTAGAAGATGAAGTTTGATGGAGTTTATCTGTTCTTTGCCTCAGAGATGTATTCAAATTGCCTAATGGTTTGGAAAATATAGTCCTGACAAAATGACCTCATTTGACACCAAGCCTCAAAACTTTGGAGGCCTTTAACAGCGAAAGTTTATGAGATAGGCAAAAACGGCGAGACACGTTCCTTCTCTTTTTGGTCTTCTATTACGCTGCGGTGTCAGAAAATGGTTAATAAATTTCGTGTTGCATAGTTTCAGGGACGTAGCCAGGATTTCATTTCGGGGGGGGGGGGGGGGGCCCACCTGACCCAAAATTTTGAAATTTCGTGTTAGCGAAAATGTCTTATTTAGAAAAGATGTAAACTTTATTATAATAGTAATTTTCATTACTATTTTTTAATTCAAATGGCGTAAGACTTCTTGGCCAATTTTATCTTGTTTTTAGAACTTTTTTGAAAATTTGTAACAGGTAATATATTGTCCAATGAATATATTAATAATCCCATATATTTTTGGGCGTATCATTTATCAAATAATTTGCAACTATAGTGAATGTTGTGAAATTCAGTGATATCACTTCGGTAAGACCAAAAAAAAGCGAATACAATCGGAAAACCTCAGAAATATCATAACATCTCTTAACATTATAATTTTTAAATATATGCAAAAATCCGATGTCTACTTATCACAAAGAATTTCTGAAGGCCGAGAACTAATGCTGAGCAATAGTTAGTCTATCCATCAAGCACATAATCGCGGTTATGTAAATGACAAATTCTGTCGCCAAAACATGCATCTGTCAATAGACTAATTTTGGCGTCTAATCGTCGTACTTCACTTATAGAAATTCTGGATCTTCTCATAAATTGATCAGGAACAAGGGGAACTCTGGAATCTAGTCTTAAATTCTTTTAAAATGAAATTATGTCCCCAATCCAAGGTCTATACCTGTATACATTTTTCTAGCAAAAATTCCTAAACACAATTTTTCCCAATCTACATTTTTTATACTCTCAGCCTTTAGCAAAAATGTGCATCGAAATAATGGATTTAGGGCCAAAGTGTGTTTGGAAGAAATCTGTTTCAGAAAATTGCCTGGATAGCTGCCTGGAGAGCACGATAATTCTCAAACAGATCAACCGATTCTGTCCAAAATTTGGCCTTCGTCGTTGATCAACTTCGAAGATGGGCCATATCGATCTACTCTTTCGGCAAACTTCCGCAGAGTATTTCAAAAAATTTCTGCGAAGTCCAGTTTAGGACCTCCCTGGATAAGCTGTGTAAGCTTAAAACCTCAATGGTCATGGCTTCACTTCCTTAATGCTTATAATTTTGTTATAAGTAAAAATATGAAATAAATAAAAGAACTCTCTGGAAACGCTTTGCCTTTTTGCAACAAGTGTTCTCGGGGCCCCTATTACTTCAGTACAAGTTTTTCAGAGGCAAGTCTACACTTCCAGAGAAAATGGCCCGAAAGCTGTAAAGAACACCTAAGGCAATCATGTGTAGTGGCTAGTGCGCACGACAACTTTCGAACCGGATACTGCGTTGGTCCAAACTTTATTTATCGCAATCATTCAGCGCGCCTTATATATACAAAATTCGAAGATGGTGCTTTTCGGTCTACTTCTTCTGGTATTTCCCCCCCCCCCCCCCAAATTTCAAGAATTTTAGCTAAAGTGGTATGCGCGAGTTTTCTTGAACGGAACAACAGATTTGGTCCAAACTTTGGATTTAGTAATATTTTTTCCAAACTTAGTTTTTGCTCGAAAATGGTCCATACCGGGGTACCTTCCTCACAAACCTTCCAAATAGTTTTTTAAGTGCAGTTTAAGGTCTATTTGAGGATCTTTAGATATTTTTACTGAAGGTATTCCTCGTGTTTAGAGCGGTATTATGTTTTTCGTTAGCAAGTCCATTTTTCCTGACATAAGGGTCAAAAGGTGAAAATTATACTGTTGCGAACTGAAATGACTGGTGGGCGCAATATCTTTTAAAAGGAATGACTCCCAAAATAAGATCTACTCTCAAATGACCTATGTCGGTCCGGTCCATTTCTCCATACCTATTCCGCAACACTTGTGATCAATGATACAAATCCATATCTTGTTTGCAAGTTCATACGTACGAAAATGGCTAAAAATTCCTGAAAATCTCCTAATACATAATTTTTGGGTTTAAGGATTTTGGCTGTGTAGCCGCTATTCGATCTGTCTATAGATGAAAGTTTCAATTCACACTTGCTCAGAGTATATTCCTATCCGCAAAGTCGAGTGGTACTTGTTGAGATTTTGACGAATAAGAGTCTGTTTCCGATCAGTTTTTAGATTTCGTTTGTCGTCACAAAGTCTTTTTCCGAAGGAGCAAAATTAACATTTCTAAAAATGTGCATCCATTGAAAGTATGTACTTCCCAAAATACAGTTGCTGTGGGTTTCTATGACGTTTTCTTCTAGTTTTCTTGAAAGAGTAATCGACAGAAAAAGATGAAATTCATTGTAATTTTGAAATATTGGAAATAACATGTAATAAATCAATACATTTAAAGTAGAAAAATGTTTGTACGTTTGTTTGTTTGAAGTTTATGGACTCAAAAACCGCTGAACTTGATCCGGAGATATAGCATCAGAATCGGAGGTACCTCCAAAAAATTTAGATTTTTTATGCAAATATCTATAGAATGGTAACATATAAGGTCTCCAAATTTTGGATGGGTGCAGGAATGGTCTAGAAATAAATTTGCCAAATTATATTGAAATCGGTTCAGATTTGGATATAGCGCCCATATATATTTTCGGCTGATTTCATGTATTTTATGCAATAAACACGCTATGTATGTCCAATTTCAAAATATATTTTACCTTATTCGGGGTAGCGAAGCGCATTGACCTCTAGCTAAATAATCTTGATTTTATTAACATTCGAAAAGTCAAACAAAACATACAAATTCGACAGAAAAATCCTTTCCAATAGACATTTACGACACTGCGGTGGAACAGAAATTATATCATAAAAAATTGTTGATATAGTTTTTTTTTGCAAATTTCAAACATAATAAAGAATTTGTAATTGTTATGAATTTCAAAATAGTTCATTATAAAAACGTGTTAGAGAAAATATACAAATACTTAAAACCACAAAGATTAAACAACGGTTTTATCTTTTATTGTTGAATTGCTCTTATAAAAAATTTAAAAAACAAAATATCGCAAAAATGTTTTTTCTGGATGTTGTTTATAAGCCAAAGTCATTGACGTAATATGTTACAAACGTTCAATAAATACAAATAAACGCTTTGTTCTGACCTCAGTACCACTTACAGTCAGCCTAAAATTCCGATTAAACGCTTAAACAACACCTTAAAACTTAACAAGAACTATGCATACAATTGCTCAAAAAGCCTAACTTGTTCATTATTTTTATATTTTCAAATATGTTGGACACTAAGTATACCAATGTAGTTAAATAATTCTCTGTAATACTTCCAACTACTTTACATATTTCTTGAACAATTTAAAACAGTTTAAAATTTTACTCAAAAATTAAAAAAAAAATGTGTAACATAAGCTAATATCCTATGGGAACTGAAATCATTTCGGGGGGGGGGGCCCTGACTACGTCGGTGCATAGTTTGATTATTCCAGCATTAGTGTGTAGTACTGAATGAAGTTTAAGCATAGATTAATGAATTTATAGACGAAGGATTACTCAATTTTTCCGCGGTCAAGTCACTCAAAACCGAAAACTTAAAGTTCGAGGACGATTTTTGGGGAAATGTAGAATATTTTCATTTCATTTTCATTTCATTTATTTATTCATAATCATTAAGCCATATGGCCAATTTAATTACAAAGCAGAATTAATTAATGGCATGCAATATAACCAAAATCATACTACTATACTATATAATATAAAATATATAAATGTATCATGGACATGGTATTATTTCTACATTAAAGAAAAACAGTAAAACCATTATCAATAGAGAGACTGGTGTCTATTGCAAGTACCTTCTGATTTTATTTTTAAAGTCAGTTATAGTGTAAGAAAAATTTCGCTCGTCATATCGACACCTCCAAATAATAGTATGCTAAGTCTAAAAAGTGAGTTTTGCAGGAGAAGCTCTCAAAGTTTGGAATTTTTTTTGAACTTCAGTACTATGCTAAGTCAATATTTGTTTATAACTCCTGTCGGATTGACCGATCATTGCCAAAATTAGACAGAATTTAAGTTAAAGAACGTTCGACACCTCCAAATAATAGTTTGCTAATTCTGAAAAGCGAGTTTTGCAGGACAAGCTCTAAAAGTTTGGACATTTCTTTGACCTTCAGTACTATGCTAAGTAAATATTTGTTTATAACTTCTGTTCGGATAGTCCGATCATTACCAAAATTTGACAGAATTTAAATTAAAGGACGTTAAATATAGAAGTGTTAAGAACTTGAAAACATGCTAAGTCGACTTAGCATACTATTGTTTGGAGGCGTCGATATGGTATAATAGTGTTCCAGAGTCATTCCTACGAAGTACGAAGGAATGTTGCATCATAAGAGAATTGAACCTAGGGCATGTCAATGCACTCATTCTTAAAGATGGACCAAATGAAAATATAGACAGAATGTAATCCCGGAGATCCATTTTTAAAGGCCTTGTAAAACATTAGAAGCAATCTGAGTTTAATGAAGCTATCAAATGAACACCCCAGATAATCAGAATAATATTGTGAGACATGTTCTCTAGGACGTAACCTATACACATAGCGAATTATCCTGTTAAAACATCTTTTTAAATTCAATATACTTGTGACATTAGTTCCCGTATATACCTCTATTCCATACAAAATAACTGGCATCAGGAAGGCTCGTGCTAAAGTCTTCCTCATGTCGAGTGACAAATTACATGTAATTCCATAAAGGCGACGCAAACCAAAAGTAATTGCTGATAGAATATGATTATGGTGAACATTAAAGCTTAACTTTTGATCAACATATATTCCTAATGTTTTCATATGATCAACATATTCAATTACATTACCACCTATATGGATAAGGGGTACTTCACAAGAAGATACATTAAATATCATTGCTTTAGACTTGCATATGTTTAGAGAAATGAAGTTTTCAGAGCACCATTCTTCAACCCTTCTTATATATGTTTGAATGTTTGTCATTAACTCACGGACATTTTCTTTAGGTGATGTAAACAGCATTTACATATCATCTGCATACAAATGAGCACAAACATCTGACATTCTACGAAATATGTCATTTATATATAAATTGAAAAACAAAGGACCCAAAACTGAGCCCTGTGGGACTCCCGTTTCAACTCTCCTTACTAACGAAGCTACGTTGCCAATCTTCACAAATTGCTTTCTATCTAATAAAAATGCTTTTAATAGCATGCATGATGTCTTCGAAAAGTTGAAAATTGTAAACATTTTATTCAATAACAATTCGTGACAAACAGTCTCGAAAGCTCTACTTAGATCCAATGTGACTAGTATCGACACTTTTTTATTCTCCGTATTGCGTCTAATCTCCTCAGTCAAACTGGTCATTAAGGTAGTTGTATTGACATGTTTTTTAAAACCAGATTGATATGTTGATATGGTTCTTGACACATTATCACTGGAAATAATTTGTTTATTTATTAAAATTTCAAGAATCTTAGAGCATACGGGTAAAATGCTTATAGGCCTAAAATCCGAAAAATCTTCCATACATCAGGATAGCAATTTGTCATAAATATATAATTATATATATGTACCAAGTGACTAGAAATCAAGGGATAGATAAGCTTAAGAAATTTGGGCGAGATTTCGTCTGCTCCGGTAGCATTGGATTTTATAAAACTTAACGCAGTCCATACATCTAAAGCATCTACTGATCGAAAATAGAATTCACCTGAAGTATGCCTCTCTGAATTTGGAAAAATTAATCTGGGAGCATTGCTAGGAGCAGGAAGAAGGAAATAGTTATTAAGTTCATCGACATCCATGTGCTCACATAGATTACGATCATTTTCAATTACACCCAGATTCCGTATTACTTTCCATCTTCCGGAACGTGACACTGTCTCAAACATACATTGAAAATATGCATTTCTACGCTTTCTCATTACCGATTTCAATTTATTTCGATACTTACAGTATATTTTCCATCGTTCGTCGCATCTGTTCTCCACATAAGCCCTGTTTGCCATATTCCTATTCTCTTTGGCCTGTAACACAACAGGTTCATTCATCCAAGCAGTCCTCTTGCGAATAAATAATCGTTTAAGGGGAACATGTCTTTCAAATAGGTCACTACCCAGCAAAATTTGACGGAAGGAGTTCTTTGCGATGACGTGATTTCATGTCATCTTTTGCATTGGTTCAAAGGAAGTCGTGAAAGATCCGATCTTTTCATTAGGATTTGAACCAATGCAAAGGAAGTCGTGAAAGATCCGATCTTTTCATCAGTATTTGTACCCATTCCATCGATCCAATAGAGATGATGTTTGTGTTTTTATTTACACACCTGTTTATTTTCATTTTGGTATGTTCCAGTACTGCAAAATCTACTAATTTTTACTATTTTTTCCGATAACATAAAGGAAATATTGTTATCGTAGTAAAAATAAGTAGATTCTTGCAATTTCTGGAACAGACCAAAGTTGTTAGAACTGTCGTCGTGATGTTGTCTCACATTTCCTGCATATCAAACAACTAAAACTTCTAAACAATTGGTATTATATGAAGTCCCACCTATCGAGCTAAAAATAGAATCGGACTGCACACATTGCTATTTTAAAAGCTCCCTTGTCTGTTCTAAATCTGACATAGAATGAAATCAATCAAATCTCGCTTCTTGGAATTTGAAAAAAAGTCCGAAACGAAAAGGAACAAGAATCTGAAAATAAAGAAGAAACTACTTTTGGAAAGAAACAATTAAAAATAAATTAATTAAGCATAAATGGTATTTTCCATAAAAAGTCTCTTCTCCCCGTTCGTTACATTTTGTTCTTAGAGATCCCTAAAGCAAGCCGGGTTGTAGATCCCTACATATTTCCGTCACTAAACAAAAGAGTATAAATTACCAAAATGTTGTTATAAAATAACAAAATTATAAAATACGAGTAATTTACGAAATAAAAATACTTAAAGGAGTGCATTTGGAGTCCATGTTGAAATCTGAACTGGTGATGGGAAGATAATTGAAAAAACCTTTTGTAAGATGAAAGAATATCAGTTGCGGAGAACGGAGGAAGTAATCTTTTGCGTTGCAGCGGTGGTGATTACATTGCAATTTTGGATGTAAACTTTTGAAAAACTAAACTGATAAATTAATTGTAGCTATTTCATGAATTCGTTTGAATTAATAAAGAGTTTTGTTTTTCATGAAAACCATATTTCAATACAGCATTTCCATTTTCCAAACAAGACATGAAAATTTCATGCCAAGGGGTTGGTGAAAATGACATGCCAAAGCATTGGTTAAAATGACATGTCAAAGCATGGGTGAAAATGACGTGTCAAAGCATTGGTGAAAATGACATGTCAAATCATTGGTTAAAATGACATGTCAAATCATTGGTGGAAATGACATGCCAAAGCATTGGTGGAAATGACATGTCAACGCATTGGTTAAAATGACATGCTTAGGATCCAGAAAAGAATGTCATCTTTTGGGGTCCACGCTCATATAAAATTCATCGATGAAGATGCTAAAAAGATGACATGCTAGATCACTTGCACCCATGATTGAATGTCATCTTTGGCATCGAACATTTTGCTGGGTAACTATTGAACTGAATATATTAACCTTGTGATTTATATCTGTACTATAGTATATTTGATCGAAATCAACTGTACTAACATCGAAGGCACAATGATCAAAATTAAAAGAATTGTTATCCCGTGTATATTTTACGTTGTCTTGCAAATCAGCGGGAATTGCTAGGGACATGTATATTAATGCGTGACATGAATTCAAAGCAGGGAATTGAAACTGTTTGCTATCAGTAACCAAACTTTTATTAGACACCAGAAAGTAGTCCAATAACGAACAACGTTCCGAACATAAATTAAAATGGGTAGGAAGACAGTTGTGAACAATTTCCAAACCCAATCTGCCACATACCTCCCTCATTTGATGCCCGTTTTCAAACATATCAACATTATAGTCGCCCATAAAGGTCACATTCGTGTATCTTCCAGCAAGTTCAGATAGAATATGTTCGCAACTGTGTATTCCCCCGTGAGGTAAATATATAACGCCAGCCAATAATTTTTCACTTTCTGTCATATCAATTTCTACAAACAAACCTTCTATCAAACCCTCTTCCATAATGTCATAAACAATCTTAGCTTTCAGTTTCTTCTTCACATACATGCATACCCCACCACCCCTCCTTACGACCCTGTCGTTTCTGAATAGATTGTAGCCACTAATTTCAATTGCACTGTCTAATGTGCATCTATTGAGCCATGTTTCTGATATTCCAATAAATCAAACATTTCATTATTCAGGAGATCCCTTATTTCGTCTAACTTGATGGAAGAAGATCTCGGCGCAATGCTCTGTGCATTCATGTGCAAAATGTTTATGTTTTTAGAACAAAGGTTTAAATTTTGAATCTCATACCTATCGATAATGGGTCCCAAACTATCATTCATAATAATAAAAATATTATATAGAAAATAAAACCAAACCCATGATACATCTAATGACCTAATATTTAAACTAAACCTAAATATAAATTGTAGATAAATTTTCATTTTATTAACTTTTATGGCTCGCAAAAAAAAAAATAAATTCAATTCTCATGCATATTTTCGTATTTACAACCAGTATAATGATTTTTATATCATAGATAATTGTTTTAGTACATCAATTCAAAAAACAAAATATCTAAAAGATTTAAACATTTTCAATAGTTATAAATACAGATTCGTTTTTACAATATAAAAAATGTGCAATAAAAAAGATATTTTCTTGGATAATTTTATCGGAAAATATAGTTCCCATCAAAAACTAACCCCTTGTAGTCTTTTGCCATAATAAAATATTTATTAACTTGTATTTGTTGTTGTATATATAGTACGAGTCACTTTAAGATACTTTGAATGTATTAGTCCCATTTGACCACAGAATCGGTTGTAAGTTTGTATTTTGTGTTTCCAGAGGCTAAGAAATAGTTCTACTATAAAATGTTTACATAGGTCCAGGTTTTGATTAAGACCCCATAGGACGATATCTCCCGATTTTCGGTATTTTGAACCTTTTAGCCTCCTTATCGCAGCGAAATGGCTGAAATTTGGTATTTAGTCTTCGTTGGGTGTAAAAACTTTCCCCGGAAATTTGTAGATATAGGTCCACGCCTTCATATAGCCCCCATAGAACGGTACCTCCCGCTTTTCGATATTTTTAAGGTTGTGGCCTCAATATTCCACCGAAATGGCTGAAATTTGGTGGTTGGTCTTCATTTGGGGTATAAAACATTCCATATGAAATGTGTCGGTATAGGTCCACGCCTTCATATAGCCCCCATAGGACGGTACCTACCGATTTTCGGTATTTTGAAGGAGGTGGCCTTAATATAACACCAACCGTTGGGTGTAAAAACTTTCCCCCGGAAATTTGTAGGTATAGGTCCACGCCTTCATATAGCCCCATAGGACGGACGGTTGTGGCCTCAATATTCCACCGAAATGGCTTAAATTTGGTGGTTAGTCTTCACGTGGGGTATAAAACATTCCATATGAAATTTGTCGGTATAGCTCCACGCCCTCCCCATAGGACGATATCTCCCAATTTTCGATATTTTTTAAGGTTTTAGCTATACTATACTACCAAAATGGCTGAAATTTGATATTTTGTCCTCTTTTTTGATGCAAAACTTTCTCCTAGAAATTTATCTGTATCGGTCCACGCTTTTGTGTACACCCCATGGAACGGTACATCCCATTTTTCGGTGTTTTTGAAGAGTTTTCATTATAACAACGGAATGGCTAAAATTTGGTACATAGTCTTCGTTGTGGGTATACACCACCTGAAATTAGTCGGTATAGATCAACGTCTTCATATAGCTCTCATAGAACAGCACCGCCTGATTTTCGGTATTTTGAAGGTTTTAGCCTCGTTATTCCACCGAAGTGGCTGAAATTTGGTATTTAGTGTTTTTCCGGGCTACAAAAATTTCTCTCAGAAATTTTTCGGTACAGGTCAACCTTTTGAAAGAACGGTACCACCCGATTATCGGTATTTTGAATTTTGTAGCCTCATTATTTCACCGAAGTAGCTGAAATTTGGTATTTAGTGTTTTTCCGGGCTACACAAATTTCTCTCAGAAATTTGTCGGTATACGTGCATGTTTCTATGGTACCCCCATAGAACGGTATATCCCAATTTTCGGTATATTGAAGGTTTTAGCCTCATTATAACACGGAAATGGATGCAAGATGGTATAGGTCCATGTCTTCATATAGCCCCCATAGAACGCTACCTCCCGATTTTCTACATATAGCTCGTTCTCCACCATTAAGTTTTTGATAGAGGCATGAAACATTCCAGCCGAAATGTGCCGGTATAGGTCGACATCCTAAAATACCCCCATAGGACCGTACCTTCCGATTTACGGTATTTTGAAAGTTGTGGCCTCAACATACCACCGATATGACTGCAATTTATTACTTAAATTGCCATGGGTGTAGAAAATATTGCAGAAGAGAATTATAAGTATAAGCCCTTTTCTTCATATAACGCCCATAGAAGCGTACTTCCCGATTTTCGGTATTTTAAGGTTGTGTCATCAATATCTCATCGAAACGGATGAAATTTAATATTTAGTCTCCGTTGGTGGTCTTAAACTTCCCACCTGAAAATTTCCGGTATTGTTCAATGTTTTTATATAGAAAGATCCCTCCAAATTTTCGGTATTTTGTGAGTTTTAGCCACAATATTCAATGGGAATAACTGAAATTTGGTGTTTAGTCTTCGTTGGAGTTTCGAAACTTTCCTGCAGAAATTTATCGGTACAGGTTAACGTTTTATACAGCCTCCATAGAACGGTGCTACCGATGTTGTTAACTATCCAAATCCAGAATATCCAGGTTTAGGTCTAGTCGGTTTTGCCCAATTTTATGTATTTCGCTCAATTCGGAAAATTGTAAATATTGGTTCATTGGTTTTGGAAAGAACAAAAATGTCGCCCCATATTAACTGTTTTGAAAGGAGTATTATCAGTTGAGATATATGTACTAATCCTGTAATAATCCCATTTTCTACTAAAAATTGTTTATGTAGGTCCACGTTACCATATAGCCCCCATAGAACGGTATCTATGGTATTTTGGAGGTTCCAGCTATATTATCCTACCAAAATGACGGAAATGTGGTCTTCTTTGTGGCTACAAAACTTTTCTGAGTTTCGTTATTTGCAATGTTTTAACCACATAATCCAACCGAAATGGCTAAAATTTTGTACAAATTGGATATAGACCCCACAGAACGGTACCGGCCGATTTTCGGTATTTTACATTGTTTAACCCCTTTAACCTAGAGAAATGGGTATAATTCTCTTTATAGTCTTTGTTTGGGATATAGAACGTTCTTGCAGATAATTTGATATAGCCCCTTAGAAGGCACGCCCCGATTTTCGGTGTTTTGAAGGTTTTAGCCACGTTCATCGAAATCGCTAAAATGTAGTATTTAGTATTCGTGGGTGAAACACTTTAGCAGGGAGTTGTAGGTCTAAGTTTTAATAGAGCCCCCACAGAACGATACCGCCCGATTTTGGGTATTTTCAAGAGTTTAGCCGCATTGTCCTAAAGAAATAGGTAACATTTCGACATATAGTCTTTGTTGGGGATATACAATATTCTTGCAGATTAATGTCGGTATAAGTATACATTGTGATATACATAGCTTCCATATGAAGTAAATCCCGATTTTCGGTGTTTTTAATTGCCTAGCTACATTATCTTACCGAAATTGCTGGTAAACATCCAATTTGAACTGATTTTACGTATATTGAAGATTGTCTATATGGAATATGCATGGTATCTCGGATTTTGAATGGACAGAAAACATCGATTTATTATTGGCACTAAACTTTGTTTACATGAAATTGGTATTATTCAGTTAACATATTCCACTTCTTCTAAGAATAAGCCATACCGTTACGGAAGAGCTTAGTACATTCAAATACGAAAGAAAATTAATTGTTCAATTTTACTTCAATGGAACTCATGGTGGAGAGTATTACAAGTTCAGCCCAGCCGAACACAACACCGTTCTTACTTGTTGCTATTTCAATGTCTATTGTGATTGGACTAAATACATTATACGCACAAATAGTAGCAGCAATGTATAAATAGAATTGTCCCCAACTATCAATATAGCATAACTGATATTTATAGGTTTATATATGTACGAATAACCTCGTATGTATTTGTCTTCATCACTTAATAGGTTTTAACTATATTCTCCCCTTATCAAAACTTAACCTCAATCACATTTTCCCCATATTTAATTAAATAACATTTTCATGATGTAAGACAAACAAATCTTAGTTAAAATCCCTCCCCACATGGTTGCAAAGCATTTATTAAACAATCAAATTGAAAAAGCAACACAGTTTCAACCCTAATTTCAATGAAAATAAATCAATAACAATAACCGTGGCGAATAAAATATAGCCATAAAAGCAATCAATCGTTAAAGCGCCATTACGTACAACCAGCCATCCCTCCGCCCTCTATTTGCAACCAAATGCTATGCGCCTAATTGAGTAACCCATAAATTTGAGGCTTTCTTTTATTGTAATACCATGGATTTAATACAACAAAAAATTGCCCCTCTTTGATTTGTCTGCCGCTAACTAGTCAGTAGCAGTTTTATTGGCCCATAGACATCTTTTCGATATAAAATATATTTTGACAGTTTAAGATAAAGAAGTTCGTACAAGACAAGATGTTTGAGCATACATATGTGTATGTATGGGTGCATTTAGTTGTTATTTTTTCAAGATGTGAAGGGGCAAAGGAGTGTGAAGGGGGAAAGGATAGTCATAGGTTATTGTATTGAAATTAGGAATGCTATTGGAGTAGCTGTCTTAATTTTTAGAATTTATCTTTATTAGTTCTTGAAGTTCTTTATCGAGACCACAAATTACATTAAGGTAATTAAATAAAAATTGTATTGAGTCCGACATCATATCGCTTATTTACTCAAAGAGTGACATAACTCAAAAAAGGCGGTTTCCGAGTTTTCAGTTTCTATTTTTTCTCGGACTTCCATTTTATCTTGTGTCAAATTTTCATGTTGATATCTCTAAAACTCAACGAGATACAGCTCATTTACTACGGAGGTGGCATAATTCAACAAAAAAGTTTTTTTGAGTTTATGAACACTAAAACACTTCAAATCATGCTTGATCTTGCACAGAAATTTAGCACTGATATCTGTTAGGCTCTTTAAAAAAGATGGTCCAAGTAGTAGTAAAAATAAAATAACTACTTGGACCATCTTTTGTAAAGAGCTTAACAGATATCCGTGCTAAATTTCTGTGGAAGATCAATCATGATTTGAAGTGTTTTAGTGGTTCATAAACTCAAAAAACTTTTTTCAAACTAATTGGCAAAATTTTCGTAGTCAACTTTACCAATCATAACTTCAGAGAATTGGCCAATACTTCTAATGCTGGGGAGTACCCGAAGTAAGTCCAATTTGCCAAGCAGAGGTGGACCTCGTGAACTAATCCTATTTTTAGCCCGAATCATGGAATTAACTGTGGAAGTCAACACGTTGGGAGCCACGGTGGTGCAGTGGTAAGCACGTCCCATATCATTGAGCCAATTTGAATCGGCGTCCACTCATTGATATGAGGGTATGATATACGAAATATCGTTCAACTTTACTTAGATTCAGGACATAGTAATACAAGGGGAAAATAATAAGCTCGTGGTGGTTCTAAGTCGATCGATTTACCGATTGATCCATTAGGCCACCGATGTGCTACTATATCGGAAATCTCCGTGAAATCTACCTTTAGAAGTCGCACCCCAGATGATTTATGGAAACATGGAACCTGACTGCAGCAATATGACCTGCTAACCGCCATCGTAGAACCATTTCCTTTCTCTCACTCGAGTCGCTGTAGGGTTCGACCTCTAACTTCACGATTGGTTGACACTATTGTAGATTATGTGGAGATGCATAAGTGATAGACACGGTCGAGTAGCTGCTTACAAGAGGACATCGAAAACTGAATGGATATGGGATAGATACGCTCACCTTCATATCAGACAAAGATTGACAACGACACCTAACTACTCACTTTGTTTTTATACGATCAAACATAGTATGGAGGGTAAATTAGGTTGGTTTTTGCATTTGTAATTAATTGCAAAATTATATACATATATTCTTGATCAGGATAAAATTCTGAATCGATCTAGCCACGTCCGCCCGTGTCGGTCTGTTATAATCAATCTATCACGATGTTCGGTATTTTAAGAATTTTAGCTACAATTTTTAACCGAACTAGCTGTTATTTGACATTTAAGGTTCTTAGTGGTCATGAAACTTCTCCACCAATAGTCGTCAACATATGTCCATGTTTTGCTACAGTCCCCATATAAAGGTAGCAACCGATTTTCGTTATTTTGAGGATTTTAACTACAATTTTTAACCAAACTATCTGTAATTTGACATTTGAGGTCCTCAATGGCCATGAAACTTCTCCATTAAAAATCGTCAATTAAGGTCTATGTTGTGGTATAGCTTCCATATAACGGTACCTCCCGATTTTCGGTATTTTTAGAATTTTATCTAAAATTTTTAACCGAACTAGCTGTAATTTGACATTTAAGATTCTCAGTGGTCATGAAACTTCTCCACCAAAAATCGTCAACATAGGTTCATGTTTTGCTATAGCCCCCATATAACGGTTCCTCCCGATTTTCGATATTTTGAGAATTTTAGCTAAAATTTTTAACCTAACTAGCTGTAATTTGACAGTGGTCACAAAACATTTCCTCCAACAATTGTCAACAAAGGTCCACACTTTGATTTATCCTCATATAAGGTTGCCAGCCGAGTGAAGACATTTCTATATGCATTTTTTACCTTATTCAGGTATCAGTGGTCACAGAATATCTCCGCCTCAAATTGTGGACAGGATAGAAAATAATTATTCCGTTTTAGTTCAGAATGTTTTATGGTGGAGGGTGTAAAAAGTTCGGCCCGGCCGAACTTAACACCTTTTTACTTGTTTTTTTTTTCTTCTCATGTAGGTGGTCCACTGAAGACGTGAGGCACCCTGTTGCAGTTCTCAGGGCTGCATTCTGACAGGTTTCTTGATCTGCTAAACAAGTTCTGCCGGCAAGGGATGTGATGACCTTGATTGATCGTACAATCATCCGCATACGTTACGATCACAATGCCGTCTGGAGGGATTGGAATTCCGGAGAGGTAGAGGTTAAACAGTTCCGGAGATATCACCCAACCTTAGAAAACTCCCTGTTTCCCTCCATGGGGCTTGGACTTTCTGCTCGTGAATTCCACGTACGACGACTGGCGTCCCCACATATAACTAATAGTCCAACGTTTCAAACTTGGTCGGTGGGTAGTCTGCTCGAAGTCCTCAAGCAGCGTGGAGTTCTTGACAGTATCAAAGGCTTTTGATAAATCAAGCGCCACCATCACTGTTCTATCACACGGCTACAAACATATGTACAGCCTGTAGCCGTGTGATAGAACAGTGATGGTGGCGCTCGATTTATCAAAAGCCTGGAACTGGAGATAGACCCAGAGCCAGATTGAACAGAAGAACGAACATACAAACATAATAACAAACACTGTTACAACAACAACAACAACATCACACGGCTTGCACGTATTGAGTCCTCAACTACCACGTGTGGAGATGGCGTGCAGCGCGTTCTGCTTACGGAACCCATGGTAATGATTGGCAAGTGGATAGCTATTTCTGACGTTGGAAAGTACTGAAGTGTCAAGTGCCTTTCAGCAGCTGTTGCAGTTAAATCACTGCACAGCAACAGAATTTAATACCTCCACAACAGATTTTATTTTAACTTATAAAAGGTTTTTTTATATTATCTTCCCATCACCTGTTCAGCTTTCGACATGGACTCCAACTACACTTCATTAAGAAATTCTATGTCCTGAATTACTTTTAGTTTGTAATTTTGATATTTTATAAAAACATTTTGGAAATATATACACTAGGGCAATAACCATAAAAATAGCACACCAGTACCATGAGCGGAATATTGTCCTGATAAAAAACGCGCGTTTTAGTTCGATTCGGTGAAAAAAGTACTGGCTAACATTTTTATAAAAAAAATTTGATTTTAGTTTTCTGAACAAACATTTATTTGTATATATATATGAGGAAAAGTCAAAATTTTTTAGTTTCCATGAAGCCAAGGTTTGCACTATTATAATACGCGAACTATTGTAGTTTACCAGTAACTATGACTATTGCTGGATTATTTTAGATGTTTTTGTACAAAGCTCAAAAATTTAGCAAAAAAAATTAATTTACGTGGTAGTTACGACCGCGTAAAGGAAAAAACATAGGTAAAAACACGTTGAAGCTAAACATAAATACATTGCTATTCGATTTCTGATTAAACCATTCAAATGACGGACATCTGTCCAAAGTAAAAGTAGGAGAATACAAAATGAAGATTACACTTCTAATGTATCACTTTCCAAAATTTCCACTGCATCCACCTTTTATGGATGCTGACATTTTGAAGCCGGATTTCAGGTGTTTTTTGTATTTTTTATGTAACTGGGACGCGCATTCGGATATTTCGAAAAACCAATTATAGGATTAAAGAACTCGCGATTTCGCATAATCTGATATGTATATTGAGTATGTAGCCCACACAGCAGCAGAGTAATCTACTGCCAAAGGCCAAAATTTAGTGTGATATTTTTTCTAAAAAACCTATTTTTTTGGGTACAGTATTTACAATATCGTTTTGAGTGTGCTGGTACCCCGCGATATTTTAGTTTTTCGACGATCCGGATCATATGAATCACAGATCATAAAAATCCATCTACTAGAACGGCGGAAATGGCTACTGCAAAAATTGAAAAATTTGCGAAAAATGTTTTTCAAAATATCGCTGACTAATTCGCGTTTTATGTGGAACGTTTCCATTTCAATGAAGAAAGTGAATCATCACTCGCGTTTGTGCGAAAACAGCGGTTTGAAAAATTTAGTGGCGTGGGAGCTGTATCCGATTTATCCAAAAAATACTGTGTGATGCTACATCCACGGTTCTTGATGGATTTTATTGAAATATGTTTAGATCGATGTATTTTTTCACGGTTGATAGTGAAATCGGATGCGCATAAAAAGTGTATGCAAAATATAAGCGTTATACAGTTTGTTGCACACTAAACTGCAGACGATGCTACATCTTAGCGGCCAAAGTAAATCCTGGCAAATGTGTACAAATTAAAAGAGAAGAATTCGCTGTATTGGTAAACCGCATGCGCATCAAGTGATTTTGAGGATTTCGCGATTTACACGCATTTCAAAATGAACATTACCCGATACAATTTTATTTCAAGATTATACCCCATTTAAAGGAACCCAACATTTATTTGAAAGATATCCATATCTTCTGCTAGATGTTAGCGTGTTTTCGAGAAGTGATTAGAATAAAAAATGTGATTTATTGCGTGAAATTTAACTAAAATAGAAGAAAAACTCCGACCTATTTTTCTTACATTCTGTTCAACTAACTCACAAAATAAATTTTAATAAATATTTTCTCTTACAAAAATTTTATAAATTTCCTCAATTTATTTTTTGTTTTTTGCTATAATATGCAAACTGCTAAACAGATTTGTATAGTTTTGGTTTCATTTGAATCTTCGCGATGTTTAGATTACGTACATATTTTTTTTATATATTTTTCAGATGCATAAACAGCTTGAATTTTATTAGAACAAGTTGTAAACTACCAATTGTTTTGAATGCTTTCCTAATTTCCGCGAAAATTTACAACTTTTTCACTAAAGTTATGTGACCTCAGTAAACATATAGTATGTAGGGAGCCCCTAATTAAGAGAGTTTCTCAATATAATGATTAGAGTCTTTTAAAGATTTTTTCCTTTTTATCAGAATTGAAACCGCCATAACTTTTGCGCGCAACAACCAAAATTAGTATCTCGAACAGATTTAAGAATGGGATTTTTTTCCCAATCTATGTACCAAAAATCTTTCATGTAGCTTAAAAAAATTTTTTTAATTTTTTTTTTATGGAAAACTAAAAAATTTTGTCTTTTCTTCATATATGCGTTTTTATATTAAAACAAACGCTTAAAATATTGCGGTTTGACGATATTTATGTATTGGACGAATGGAAAATTTTCCGATATTGTTGATTATATTCAATTTCAATAGTAAATAGCTTATTTAAAACGGAATGCTATTATAATGGAAAACATATAAGAAAAAACTGCAATGAAAAAATTGTATGCAATTGGTGCGAAAACTTTTTCAATGGTAGGGGAAAAGTTATAATGCATTTCTTAATACTTTTCTTTTTTGCTTTTAGGGATCTTTAGAGAAAATACATATACATATGTATTTCGTCACCATAAATGCCCGAAGACGTAACCGACATGAAAATCGAAATTCGTTTTTTGACGTAATCTGATACATAAAGCTAAAATACATGCTCTGTCAAAATTTCAAGCTTCTACGTTCAAAAACAATGATGCTATTCAAGAAATGGCATTTCGGAAAATGGGATAATATTGCAGATTTTGTTGTAATGGAGGTTCTCAAAACTAAGCACTTCAGTGGTTTTGGTTTCACTACTAATTCCCCTTCGTATATGATCGATAATATCCCATATACTCGCCTTCATAAGATTAATATTCCATAAAACAGTTTTTAATTTTATAACGTGTTTTGCTTCTCCTGAAAAGTTTGGTTTTGTGGGTTACGTCTTCGGGCATTTATGGTGACGATTTGCATCTATCAACCTAGAATAGACAAGAAAACTTTTATAATATCAAAAAGTGGAGTCTGATTCTATTTTTAGCTCTATGATTGGGGACTTCCTAGCCTATTGTAAATAATAAACCATGCCAAATGGATAAGGTAGTGGCATCGACATATTTTGATATGACATGTACAAAATTTTCTTTATGTTGTTGGGGGAAATTACAACAATAACATTTTACTAACAAGGGATTTCAGAGGTGGAAGCGAGTCGATTTTAAATAGAAGTCGCGCCGCCGCTCCTCATGTTTTAAGAGTTCAGCCGCCGCCTCTGGGGTTTTACTTTTCATATCCAACCCGCTGGTTTCATACCACTTTTAAATTTATTTTGTAATAAACCGTAAATAACTTTAAACATTAATAAAAGTAAATAAAAAGCAAACTTCATCTCAAATTCAGTGGATGTGCAATTTTTTTTCAAAAATATTCAAAACTCGAGGTATAATTCGATGTTAAAATCAAAATCTCGAAGATAAAATAAAAAATTTTAAAAAAGATTAAAACTCGAGCAGAATTTAAACGCGATTTGTAAGCCTTTGTTAATAATCAAATACATAGGTTCAGTGGAATGGTGGCGGGGTGTACTTTCTGTTTTAAGAAATAATTTTCTTTAAAATGTTTGTTACAGCAGAAAAAATCGTCATATAGGATACAACCTAAGAATTTTTTTACAAAATTTTATTTTTATATTGTAGACTTTTACAAAATTCTTCAACTTTGTCTGAATTTCTGCCACCGGGAATGTCTTCAGCAAAGGGTCCTGAATCAACTACATAATTACCAAGATGCGATTTTTTGTGTTTTATACCCTACACCATACTGTGGTAAGGGGTATTATGACTTTGTGCATTTGTATGTAACATACAAAAGGAAACGAAATAGACCCATAGTTCCTTTTGGGGATATACATATAATCACTTTCTGAGTCGATTCATGCATATCCGTCTGTCCATGTATTTTTGTTCGCAACGTACAGGTCGCATTTTTTGTCCGATTCAGCTGAAAATTGGGGACTACATTTTTTTAGCCATAGGAAGAACGCTATTGCTTTGGGTGAAAATCGGTTCAGATTTGGATATAGCTCCCATATATATTTTCGGCCGATTTGACGTATTTGCTGCACCAAACCCGCTATATACATCCGATTTTGATGAAATTTGGAATGTTTGACTGAATACTATCTAGAAATAAGTGTGCCAAACTATATCGAAATCGGTTCAGATTTGGATATAGCTCCAATATATAGTTTCATAATGTATGATTTTCAAGGAAGAGTACTTCAGTGGTTTCCCGTTGCCTTCTGAAGGGTTTATAGTTTTCCTTCTGTGTTCAGCCGCTCGATTCGGGTCAGACGCTGTTTACAGCCGCCCAATGTGGATACAGTCGCTGTTGTGTAAGTTTTTCGCTGTGCAGAAGCCGAAGTTGTGGATCCCACAGCGCCTTCTGTATTTCAAATGCAGCCATTCCAGCTGTCTCAGCCTTTGCCTGCCATTTGTACTAAGGGACCAGCTGCCGACCCTTAGGCTAGATTTTGGTCACCCCCGGGTATTTTATTTCCCCGATGTCCGCCATAGAAATTTATGATGAACGTTCCCCAATTCGCCAATGGGAGGGTCCCGATGGAGGATCTAGCAAACCCCACACGGGGTCAAAATATTCAAGATTGGACTGGCTACGATGACGAAAGGAACTTGTTTAGGGCGGCCAAAAATAGAGAACTGCCGACAATATAAATAACAAAAATATATACAAGAAAATATTTATATATTCTGAAATGTAATATAATTATTGTAAAACGATTTAATGTATGATCGCTTATATCCGAACAACGGATGGGCAAATAAAAGAAGATATAGTTTCGGCCGATTTCACGTATTTTCTGTACCAAACACACAATATAAGTCCGATTTCAATGAAATTTGGAATGTGTGACTGAATTTGGTCTAGAAATTAGCGTGCCCAATTATATCGAAATCGGTTCAGAATTGGATATAGCTTCCATATATACTTTACATATTCACAGTGGTTTAGGCCCCGCCCGACTTTGATCCTTTCCTTACTGGGTTTTTTTTTGAGTTATATCACTTTTTTGAAGATGCCCTCCTTGCAGAAAAAATATATTTTTTTTAATTTGTTGTTAAATAATATTTATAAAAATCTCTTCGCGAATCAATATTTTAAACATACGAGGGATGCACGAAAACCACCTGACCTAGGCAACATCGCGTATTGCCAGGCGCCATTTGATTTTTTTGGAATGTTTGGCAGTTTTTAGCCTTGACTTACTAGGACAGTTTGTCGTACGACCATGTTATGTGTTGTTTACAGTGACTTGAAAAAATCACTTTGCAAAAAAATGGAATTTACTTGTGAATATTTTCGTCCAAGAATTTTTCACAATTTTCGACTTGGATAATCACCGCAAGAGTGTATCGATCTAATTAAATCTTTATATGTCGATAAAGGAACATCCTATAGGACTATGAAAAAAATGGTTTAATGAATTGAATCGTGGTCGTCACTCGCCAAAAGACGAAGGTCGTGATCGGTCGTTGTGCCAGAAAAAAATATACCATGCGTGAACGGATAATGGAAGATCGCCAGGTTAAATACCGTGAGATAGAGGCATCCTTGGGAATTTCTTCCACCAACTAACATTTGATATCACATGAACACCTGGCCGCAAAAATAGATTTTTCACGTTAGATCCAGCAAAATTGGACAATCGCTCAAAAAAAGGGTCCTGTGAATTGGTACAAATAAATTGTGCATAAAATCGACCGCGATGCTTGAAACGACGTTTATAAGATCGTCACAGATGACGAATCTAGGATCTATGCTTAGGAGCCTGAAACAAAACAGGAATCGGTCGTTTGGGTCTTCGAAAACGAACCAAATCAAACGAAAGTTGTTCATGTAAAAAGCACTTCAAAGCAAAAGGTTGTCTGTTTCTTCAGAAAAACTGACCGTGTGGCAACTATGTATATGGCTTGAGAAATATAGGACGGTTAATTCTGAGTGTTACACTACAATTTGTTTGCCTGAAGTCTCCTGAGAAATTCGAAAAAACGAAGAAAACAAATCATTCTGCATCATGACAAAGTGGGCTCTCACATATCGATTCAATCCAGCGCCTGTTTGACCGGCCAACAAGTGAAATTGATGGGTCATCCGCCGTACAGCCCTGACCAATGACTTCATTTGATTCCAGCACATCAAGAAAAAATGTGTAGTCAACGATTTCTTGGCCTGAAGATGCTGTAAAAGCGTTGAAAACCCATGTTTTGGAGGTGTCTCAATCGGAGTGGAAAAAGTGCTTCGCCAATAGGTTTGACCGCACGAAAAAGTGTATAAATCACGCTGGAGACTATTTAAGAAAACAATTAAACCGGTTTTGATGGTAGATATTCGCGTTTTCATTGTTAGGCCAGATAGTTATCCTTCAGCCCTCGTATCAATGTTCAAAATTTTTTTTGGCTGATCAGTATTTTAGAAGTTTTAAGAAGTTGAATGTGTGTACAAATATTAAGAAAAATTCTTTGGAAACACAAAACTTTGTTCGCTATAAACGCAGTTTCTTATAACCGATTAGCTATATCCGTATATACGAATTTTACTGTGTAATTCTTTGTTTTATCTTATTTTTGCATATAATGACTTAAAAATGTATAAAAATCCCATAAGTCCAAATTACCTATAGTGCAATGCAAAAGATCCAGTGGAGTCATGGCATTGCATGGAATCACTTCCAAAAATGTTGCTGGCTACTTGTTTTCTCTCTTTTCGCTCCAGTATTAACCATAAAGTAATAATACGGCAATATCCCGGAAATTTATTCATCTTCACCCTCAATTTAACAAGTAATAACCATAGAATCTTTCCATTATCACCTTCAAATCTATCCAGGATAAACACAATGGACCAACGGTTTCCGAGAGAAGGGGTCCAACCGCCTGAATTCCTATTGTTCTATAATTGAGGACAACGTGCTAAGCATCTGTCCAGCATCCGCACGACACCCTATACTTTTTCGGTTGCTTCGCCAAACTTACTCAACTAACTCCAAAAAATTTGTGGTCCGTGGCATATTCCTAAGTTCAAGTCAAATGCTCCGTCTGCAACAAAAAAATATTCCACCAATCCAATTCATTGACCTCTTACTGTTGAGCGATAAAAACGCCAAGATCTTCTATATGTCTTTATTATCAAGTTTTTTTTTTTAACAAACAGTTATATTTAAGACATTTTTATGTTAATATTTTCGTTAACACCCTCCCTTGAATGTCTTACCAGAAGAAAAAGCATTAAATTTACCCCATATAGTCGACCATTATAATGGGGAGGCATGTGTCTACTCCCAACTACACATCATACATACATATAATGTATGTATGTGTACATATAACCCATACAATCAATGCAAGATTTATGACTTGTATGCCAACAGCCCAGCCAACAATTTTTGCCGAGATCGTACCGAATTCGGATGTATTTTCTGCACAAGTTTCCATTTCTGATGCCGTAATCGCACGCAAAACAGGTCCGCATTTGTGTGAAGCGGTTCGCAGAATTCGGAACGTTTTGTCGAGGGAAATTCGGAAAGAACATTCTAGTTTCTACACGAATTCGTTTAGAATTCGAAAGATTTTCTGATAACACTCTGAAGAAATATTCGAAAATCTGAAGAAAAAAGAATTCTTTTCGGAGATTTGTTTCGAGATTATGAAAAATTTCGGAACAAATTCTAAAAAAATTCTAGATATTTTATCCGTAAATCGGAAACTATTCTGATGTTTTATTAGATATTCTAAATATTTTCTCCCAAAATTCTAAATGTTTATTAGGATACGATTCGAATTTCTCATTGATTAAATTGGAACTTTATTTAAAATATGTATTTGTTGAACTTTTTATTATTATAATGTTGATTATTATAATGGGTGACGTAGGGGATGGAAGATACCAAGGAACGGTCCTGACCGGTTTTAACATGGCAAAGCCCAGGATTTATCTTGGTCCCTCTTTCATCCCAAGTGGACACTGACCTCCCCGTGGTGTCACCTGGGGAACTGCCTTTAACACCCGTTAAAGGTAGTGAGCTAACATGTGCCGCGCGTTCACCCATAAGAACGTTAAAAACTTGGGTTTGGGCGTCGGGTTAGTAACCCTCCCCTAGAAAAAACAGCCTACTATGAAAAAACGAAAGAAAAGAAAAACAAACCCCTCTAAAGTTGACGAACCCCGCAAACGTTTTAAGGACCATAATCTGCGAATCTGCACCTGGAATGTTCGCACTCTTTATAGAGAAGGTGCAGTCTTCGCATTGGCAGACGTACTTGAAAAGTACAAGACCGATATTACTGCCATACAGGAAATACGATGGATTGGGAAAGGCGTCACAACAACACCTAAAGGTGACGCACTGTATTATAGCTGCCATGACGTAAAGCATGAGTTTGGTTGTGGATTCGTAGTTAGTCGGAGACTAAAACATCTTGTATCCAGCTTCACTCCAGTGAATGAAAGACTTGCTGCTATTCGAATAAAAGCTAAATTCTTCAACATCAGCTTTATTTGCGCTCATGCTCCCACTGAAGAAAAGGACGAACAGACCAAAGATATATTTTACGAGCGCTTAGAAGAAACATATGACCGTTGCCCTGCCCATGACATTAAAATCATTCTAGGCGATTTTAATGCCAAAATTGGAAAGGAGAATATCTTTGGCCCAACAGTCGGGAAATTCAGTCTCCACAGTGAAACATCTGACAATGGTATGAGACTGATAGACTTTGCAGCTGCAAAAAACATGGTAGTTAGCAGTACCAGATTTAATCATCTCGATATTCATAAGGGCACCTGGCTGTCTCCAGATCAGAAAACAAGAAACCAAATTGATCATGTTGTGATAGATGGAAGACATTCATCGAGCGTGTTGGATGTACGATCGTTCCGAGGCGCAAACATTGATTCGGACCACTACCTTGTTGCAGCAAAGGTACGCACCCGCTTAAACGTAGCAAACAAAGTACGAACAGACACAACACGAAAGTTAGACATCGGTAAGCTGCAATCACAACAGATAGCCACAGCATATTCCACTCAACTAGCCCAATTGCTTAATCAAAGCCCTCCTCATCCCGATAACATATCAGCGCAATGGCAAAGCATTGCCCACTCCATGCAAACAGCCGCAAAATCCATACTTGGATACCAGAGACCTCCACCAAGGAATCCATGGTATGATGAGGAGTGTCGTGCTGCCACCGAAGAGAAAAATGCGGTATATAAGGCTACTTTACAATCCGTAGCAACGCGTAGCGCACGAGAGAGATACAGGGAGAAAAGGAGAGAGGAGAAACGTCTTTTCCGCAGGAAAAAGAGAGAGATGGAAAAGCGGGAGTGTGAAAAAATCGAGATGTACAGGAGCCAGAATGAAGTCCGAAAATTCTACCAAAGAGTCAAGCATCAAACTGATGGCTTTGGTACAGGCACATCCTCCTGTAGAGACCAGCAAGGTAATTTGGTAACTGATACAGATAGTGTACTCAGGATATGGAAAGAACATTTTTCAAATCTGTTGGTATCCAATAGCAGCGAAGACGACGAAGATACCACAGTCCCAATCCCAGAAGATGGTATTGAATGTATACCGCCCAGCCAAGATGAGGTAGAGACAGCAATAAATCGGCTGAAGAATAATAAGGCAGCAGGGGCCGATGGCTTACCAGCCGAGCTGTTCAAAACCGGAGGCGACACGCTGATAAGGTGTATTCATCAGCTAGTTAGCACCATCTGGCAGGAAGAACGAGTACCCGACGATTGGAACCTGAGTATCCTGTGCCCCGTCCACAAGAAGGGAGATAAGACTGTATGCTCTAACTATAGGGGCATAAGTCTACTCCCTATTGCCTACAAGATCGTGTCAGGGATATTGTGCGAACGACTAAAGCCAATGGTCAACGAGATTATTGGACCATACCAATGCGGCTTTAGACCTGGCAAGTCCACCATTGACCAGATATTTACCCTGCGGCAAATCCTGGAGAAGACCCAAGAGATGCAGATCGACACCTACCACCTTTTTGTCGATTATAAAGCAGCCTTCGACAGTCCGCTGCGCTCAAAGGTATTCCAAGCCATGTCTGAATTTGGTATTCCCGCAAAGCTCATCCGGCTTTGTAAAATGACTTTAACTGACACGAGGTCCTCAGTTAAAATAGGAAAGAACCTCTCCGAAGAGTTTGGTACCAAAAGAGGTTTCAGACAAGGAGACAGCCTTTCGTGTGACCTCTTCAACATCCTGCTAGAAAAGGTTATACGAGAGGCAAACGTCAAAAGAAGTGGCACAATATACACCAATAGTCACATGTTACTTGCTTATGCTGATGATATAGACATCATGGGTCGATCAGTAAAAGAAGTAACTGATACCTTTATAAAGGTCGAAGGAGAATCTGCTAAAGTGGGTCTGGCGGTAAACGGTGAGAAGACCAAGTTGATGGTGTCGACGCGCAATGCGTCCATTGAGCTCGGACCGACTGTGGAAGTTGGTTCCTATAATATTGAGGTAGTAAAAGACTTCGTCTACCTCGGCACCTCCGTCAACACAACAAACGACATCAGTTGTGAAATAAAAAGAAGAATTGTATTGGCCAACAGATGCTACTTTGGATTAAGTAAGCAGTTTAAAAACAAAGCCACATCTCGTCAAACAAAAATAACGCTCTACAAAACACTGATACTACCCGTGCTGATGTATGGCTCCGAAGCCTGGGTACTTGCGCAAGCAGACATGGCAGTGCTTGGTGTGTTTGAGAGAAAAATTCTTCGAAAGATCTACGGACCAATCTGCGTTGACGGTGAATATCGACGTCGCATGAACCACGAGCTGTATCTGCTATACAACGACATCAATATTGTTAAACGTATCGAGAAGCAGCGATTGCGTTGGCTAGGCCATATCAAAAGAATGAGCGATGATGAACCCGCTAAAAAGGCGTATGAATACATGCCACATGGCGGTGCACGCAGAATTGGCAGGCCAAGGAATAGATGGCGCAAACAAGTGGATGATGAGATGAAAAGGCGCGGTATTCCAGAGTGCAAAGCAACAAATAGAGAGGAATGGAGATCTCTTCTTAGTTCGGCCTATAGAGCAAATGTTCTGTAATGGGCCAGCTAAGTGAGTAAGTAATGTTGATGAAATAGTATTCGTCGCTGCTGCCCACTGAGTTGCACATTTATAAAATCATAAAGCACAGTCCTTGCGAACAAATTTTCCATTTGATTTTTCTAAAATAGAAATAACAATATTATAAACAACGTTTTAGAAAATGTGTATACAATCTTAAACTTTCATTTATTGTAAAACATGTGCCAATTTCATCACAAAATAACTTGTTCCGTTACGTCTTATTCACTTAACAGCTGCAAAATAACTAAAAAAAAACAAGCAATATCGTGGAGACACAAAAAATCTCTCCCTTGCCTTTAAATCAACTTTCGACGAATGTTCGGCAATTTTGTTCCCGAGAGAGAGAGAAACGAATCAAAATTTCCCATAAGAGTATGTGCAGATTACTCGCAACATTTTCGAAAACAAGCGCACGAAAGTGTGCAGAAATTCTTAAACGAAATCTTGCTGAATTCCGTACATTTTCTGAATTCCGTACATTTTCTGAACAAACTTTGGAAAACCTCTTAAAAGAATCTAATATCAGAGCCCTCTGTAAAAATTGTTTACTGGGAGTTTAGCTACAGAGTTCAAGCAATATCAGTAACATAGAAATCACCCGCTGTTGTTGTTGTTATTTTTGTTAAAAATGAACAGCGTTGTCCTAAAAGCTTTGAATGTGGTTCGGAGTACTTGTCAGGAATGATGTGCGAAGAAATTTTAACTTTGATAGAACGAAATCCATTTGAACCATGACCTTCTGAAAACATGAAATAAATCGTTGCACCTCAAGGATACCACAGACACTCAGTTCATACTCTCTCTTTAAGAAGGTTCGTACGTCCTCAGGAAAATACGTCTTAGGAAAATAGTAAGCTGAGACATTATGACCCACAAACGGATACAAGGCGTTCAGTTTAATTCCTCAGACGTTGTCTTAACTTTAGTTATTGTAAATATCATCACCATGTTAATCTATATAAAATAGCTTTCTCCCCAAAGTATGTGCCTCACAAGCTCGTTTTTGGCGTTTATAATCTTTAAAGTTGTAATTGGAAAAAAAATATTTTTTCTGTTTTTCTATATTTAAGCTATCCCTATCGGTGGTCATTAGCCAACATAGATTACCCCTGATCATCAATTGTGGTAACTCACACCCATCGTTGGTGTGATTAAGTTGTGATTTTTCCTCACAACATTCGCATTGCCACCCAAAAAACCTCCATCCTTTTGCATTCTTGGTAAATCTTTCACTGCCATCGGTTTTTTTATATTTTATTATATTACAACGAAGCCGTGCCGCGCTTTAAGTGTCGAAAGTACATTTATATGTCTGCACAATTTTCGATACTGGCTGGCTGGTATCTGGTATTTTTGGTGAAAAAATCCATAAATTTTAACCGAAATGCAAAATACCATAAAACACTTCTTCTGACAAAAATAAATACATAAATCGCTAACAATTTTTAAGCAGTTGCAGGCAGTAGCAGAATCGTTAAACAAAAACAAAATACATTCATTTATCCAGCGGGAGAATTGGAACTGGAGCAACAGCTATTGATACACATAAATACATACATGCACAATTGGAACAAAAGTGTTGTTGAGTGGTAGTTGTTCTAAAGCCTTCAATGGCAGCGTAGACCAATGGACAGTGGGCAAGGAGTCTTCAATCTTTTCACGATAGTAATTTTATTTTCTGTTATTATTTCTTAGCATTATCTCTCTGAACACAGTGTTTTATTTAACTTGCTTTTGTGTCCGTTTAGTTCAAATCCAGTACCTCAATTTCCACACAGTTCCAGTTGACCAATCGAACTTAAACTTTGCACACTTTTCAGATGATGAATATGAAACCAAAACCAATATGGTCCATTTTTTCATATAGCCCCCATATAGCGGTAAAACCCGATTTCAGTTCAAATGTAGTAACTCAATTTCCACGCAGTTGCAGGTGACCAATCGATCTTAAACTTTGCACACTTTTCAGATTTGTATGACAATACGAGTACATGATTATGAAACCAAAACCAATATGGATCTATTTTTTTTTCATATAGCCCTCATATAGCGGTGTCTGTTTAGTTCAAATCTATGTACTCATTTTCTACACGGTTGCAGTTGACCATTCGAACTAAAACGTTGCACACTTTTCAAATTTTGATGACAATACATGAATTGGAGACCAAAACCAATATGGGTCCATTTTTACCTATATCCCCCATATAGCGGTACCACACATTTCAAGGATTATCTTCATTTCATGTTTTAAGGATTTATCTTCATTTTTAGGCCGAATTGGCTGTAACTTGGCATTTGGAGTTCGCAATGGTACAGAAACTTCTCCAACAAAAATTGTGGATATAGGTCCGGGTTTCGGTATATGCCCCATAATGCGGTACCACCCGATTTCAATTGTTTTAAGGATTTTATCTTCATTTTTGGGCTGAAATGGCTGTAACTTGGCGTTTGGAGTTCTTAATGGTACAGAAACTTCCGTACCAAGAATTGTGAACATAGGTCCAGGTTTTGGTATAACCCCTATAAACGGTACCAACCGATTTCAGGCATTTTAAATTTTGTATCTACATTTTCGGCCTCAATTGGCGGTAATTTGGTTATGAGGTTCTCAGTGGTCAAAAAATGTATTTACTAAAAAGTTAAAAATAAAAAATAAAAAAAAAATATGTTACAGTGTTTTATTTATAGTGCCCTGAAAACTAGAAAATAATTGTTCACTTAGCTTCAATATGTACATATATTCTTCTTCATGATGGTATCTCTCAAATAAAACGCTTGCATTTAACTTAGAAAATGTGACAAAATTAAATGACAAGCGTGCTATTTGAGAGATTCCATCATGAAGAAGAATATACATATTGGAGCTAAGCCAAGAATTATTTTCTAGCTTTAGTGCATTTATAAATAAAATACTGTAACTTAATTTTTTAATTATTGTTTATTATATTTTATTTATTAAAATAGGAAATCGACATGTCCACAGATATTTTACGAATTCATTTTTATTTATAAGAACCAATCGGCCACGTATTTCTACAGAAAAAGCACCCCGCACTATAGGACTTTTATCAACAAAATAATGCTGGGATGTAATTTATTTATTTCTAATTAAATCGCGGAAGTCTTATTTTCAAGGCTCTATACACAGAAAAAACGAATTCATTCAATTTATGAATAGTGTTCAAAAATTGTTTCCAATGTTCAGATTTTTACATTGTATGAACCTAATTCATAAAGCAATAAATACTGGCTTCTTTTTTGAATGAAACATAAACATGGGATATATGTCTATTCTCTTTTGCAAAATATAAACCAATTCATTCATTTCAAAATAATCTTCTTTAAAGCAAGAAAAAGTTACTTATATTCAAAACCCTGTTTATATTTTTATACCCTCCACCATAGTATGGAGGGTATATTAAGTTTGTTTTTCCGTTTGTAACGCATTGCAATAATCATTTGCGACCCTATAAAGTATATATACTCTTGATCAGGGTAAAATTCTGAGTCGATCTGTGCACGTCCGTACGTCTGTGGTAATCACTCTAGCATCCACAAAAATGGAGATAGGACGCTGAAATTTTGGGAAAATGCGTCTTTTGTTTGCAGGCAGATCAAGTTCGATGATGGGCTATATCGGTCCACGTTTTGGTATAGCCCCCATATAACGGTACCCCCCGATTTACGGTATTTTGAAGTTTTTAGCTACATTTTCAGACCGATGCACTGTGGTTTAGCTTGTATGGGAGAGAGCGACAAAAATATTTCTAATCAAGATATTGATCTGAAAATTTTACAGTAAACTCGTAGTGACTAGAAGATAATTTTCCCCAAAATTCGTCAGGATTGGTCCACTATTAGGTATAGACCCCTCATAACGGTACTTCCAGTTTTTTATTAATTTCAAGATATTGTCTATATTTTCAAAGTGAATTCGCTGTAATTTGACATTTTGTGTTCTTTGGTGGTATTAAACATCTTACGTAGGTCCATGGTCGATAGATGTCCATGTTTTGGTATATCCCCCATGTAGACGTTCCTCCCGTTTTTTATAATTTCACGATTTTGGCCAAATTTCCAACTGAATGTGCTGCTATTTTACATTTCTAGTTTATAAGTTGTGTATTGCGAAAATTCATCAATATATGTCCACATTTTGATGTAGTCCTATATCTTGTTAACTCCCGATATTTGGCACTGTGTGGAGCTTAAATCTACGGCAGGACTTCCGTGTTTTTACTTTCAACGGCAGATTATTCTTGAAGTGGCATGTATGTTTCAAAAATAATTGTGTATATTATAGCGATAGTGTATACGATCTTACAACTTAGAGAAATCATATCTCGCAACATCCACCTGAAGGTTTGCTATAATTTCTTCGAATATCGTGCGTCCCATGCTGGCATTGACAAAGTTTTTTGAACACCATATTTCAAAACATACAAATGTGAAAACACAAATTCATACAGTAGTCCTAAAAACATAATTTTTTATAAAAAGAGATCCAAACAAAATGCAAAACACCAACACCGATTGCTTGAAAACACCCAAAAATCCTATACTAAACATTCACAAAACTCCGAGTATACTCAGTATAATGAAAACTGAATACCGCTCGGCAACTTTCGGCAGACGAGATAATTTTTTTCTAATTCTGGACACTTCCACGAACATTTAAGTAAAAATAACGTGACGATCCGCGAGGATCCAAGGTACTAAAAGCCTATTTCTTTTCACAATATTAAATAAAAAACTCTCACAAAAATACATTTCAAAAGAGATCAATTTTACTACAAAATAAAGATACAACTTTCTGATGTTATCAATTAAAAACAATAACAATACCATTAACTTTAACTTCCATTTCTTACTATAGTAATTTTACACATTACTTTTTTGTGATATCACTTGAAACTTGTCACTACGTTAATGGAAATTTCAATGTCTCAATTTCTTCAAATGGAAATGCTCACTTCTGTGGCTCTGCTTTAGTAAGTACCGTTAGAAGTTGTAAAAAGAAAGCCGGAATACTAAAATTTGATGTGTCTACGAAAGATTTGAATAGTTACAATCATAATTTGTAGACATCGATGTTGGTATTTTTGTCGCGGGCTGGGACCACAGTGCGATGTAGCTATAATTTGACATTAAGGGTTCTTAAGCATCAATAAACTTACATAACAAAAGTTGTGGACATAGGGTCCACGTTTTGGTATAGCCCTCATATAACGGTAGCCCCCGATTTACGATATTTTGACGTTTTTAGCTACATTTTCAGACCGATTTAGCTATAATTTGACATTTAGGGTTCTTAAGTGCCAATAAACTTATATAAGAAAACTTGTGGACATAGGTCCTCGTTTTGGTATAGCCCCCATATAACGGAACCCCCGATTTACTGTATTTTGACGTTTTTAGCTACATTTTCAGACCGATGTAGCTATAATTTGACATTTAGGGTTCTTAAGTGTCAATAAACTTGTATAACAAAAGTTGTGGACATAGGTCCACGTTTTGGTATAGCCACCATATAACGGTACCCCCCGATTTACGGTATTTTGCCGCTTTTAGCTAAATTTTCAGACCGATTTAGCTATAATTTGACACTTACGGTTCTTAAGTGTCAATAAACTTATATAACAAAAGTTGTGGACATAGGTCCATGTTTTGGTATAGCCCCCATATAACGGTACCCCACGATTTAAGGTATTTTCACGTTTTTAGCTACATTTTCAGACCGATTTAGCAATAATTTTACATTTAGGGCTCTTAAGCGTCACTAAACTTATATAACAAAACTTGTGGACATAGGTCCACGTTTTGGTATAGCCCCATATAACGGTACCCCCCGATTTACGATATTTTGACGTTTTTAGCTACATTTTCAGACCGATTTATCGATAATGTGACATTTAGGGTTATTTAGTGTCAATAAACTTATATTACAAAAGTTGTGGACATAGGTCCACGTTTTGGTATAGCCCACATATAATGGTACCCCCGATTTACGGTATTTTGACGTTTTTAGCTACATTTTCAGACCGATGTAGCTATAATTTGACATTTAGGGTTCTTAAATGTCAATAAACAAAACTGGTGGACATAGGTCCACGTTTTGGTATAGCCCCCATATATCGGTGCCCCCCGATTTACGGTATTTTAACGTTTTTAGCAACATTTTCAGGTCGATTAAGCTATAATTTGACATTTAGGGTTTTAAGTGTAAATAAACTTATATAACAAAAATTGTGGACATAGGTCCACGTTTTGGTAAAGCCCCATATAACGGTACCTCGGTATAACGGATTTCGGTATCCCCATATAACGGATTTTCGGTGTTTTGAGAATTTTACCTATAAGTTTTAACCGAATTATCTGTAATTTGAACATTTGACATTTGAAATTCTTAGTGGTCACCACACCTCTCCACCAAAAATTGTCAAGATAGGTCGATGTATTGATAAAGCTCCCATATAAAAGAAAACCGGGAGATTTCAGTAATTTCATGATTTTAACTACAATATTAAACCGAACTAGCAGTAATTTGACATTTGAAGTTCTTAGTGGTCACAACACCTCTCCATAAAAAATTGTCAACATAGGTCCATGTTCGGATATAGCTCCCATATAACGGTACCTCCCAATTTTCAGTAATTGGCAATTTTAGCTACAATTTTTAACCGAACTAACTGTAATTTGACATTTGACGGTTTAGTGGCCACCACACATCTGCATCAACAATTTTCAACATAGCCCCAATATAACGATACTTCCCGATTTTCGGTACTTTGAGGATTTTACTTAAAATGTTTAACCGAACACAGGTCCATGTTTTGGTATAGCCCCAAAAGAAACCTCCCGATTTTCCGTACCTTAGCTTTATTTTTTGAACGAACTTTCTGTAATTTGAAATTTAAAAGCCAACAAAAATTGTTCACTTAAGTTCATATTTTCGTATAGCTCACATACCTCCGAACTAGCTGTTAATGACATTTGAAGTTTCCACGTTATGTACCGATTTTCGGTATTTTGAGGATTCTAGCTACAATTTTAACCGAATTAGGAGTTATTTGACATTAAAGGCTCCCATCAAAAACTGTCATAGGCCCATGTTTTATTATAACCCCTATATAACGATACCTCCCAATTTCTAGCCAACCAAAAATTGTCAACATACATAGTTAGTTAGTAGTTAGATATAGGCACCATAAAAAAGGGCCTAACGAATGAAACATTTTATGTACATTATCTGACATTTTAACGTACCCACTTAAAGTTGGGGATAGGAATGAAAACTAATTATTCCATTTTAGTTCAGAATATTTTATGGTGGAGGGTATGAAAAGTTCGGCCCGGCCGAACTTAACGCTTTTTTACTTGTTATAAATTTATTTTTTTCTATACAAATTTTGTGTTTTCCGACAACAAACGTAATCTATACGTGTGGTTTGTTAGTGTGGTAGTGGTGGTTGTTTTTTGGGCTGTTGTGCTTTTTTGACACGGAGTCAATGTGCATGTAAATACGATGGAGTGGAGGAAAGACAAAAACAGTAGAAGCAAAACAGTAGGCAAAGCACAAAAACCGGGTTTTGCCAGAACAAAAATAATGGTGAATGTAGGGGAAACTATTTTTGTATTTTAGAAAAGTCTCCCTTGTCCCTTTATGGTATGTTTGTGGAACAATTATTATATTATTTCAGAAAATCATTCATACTTTTGCAAATACAAACTTTTACGTTCACTTTAAAAGAGGTGCGTTCAAATTATGGACAAAAAAATTATGAACGGAATTAGTAAAAAATTCATTCTTCTGTTTTTTTCTGTACACAGTGTAAATTTAAGTTAAATCTTTACATTTTTATATCAAAGTAATTTTATAACTTTATTTTTTTCAGTTTTTGTATTTTATAAATATGTGTTACATTGAAGTTTTGACCATATAATGGATATTATTATCCTTAAGTCCCGAGAAAAAATTCAAGTAATAACAAACAAATCGCGATTGTGTCCTAAATTAGTTTAGGTTAGCGGAATTTCTGCATATTCCTTACGAAATTGTTCTCCAACCTTCATTATATGTTTTCAAGCATCATATATTTTCCTGACTAGTTTAAAGTTCTTCGCGATATTGAAGATAAATACAATGAGACACTCTCGCCGCTACTGCACACATTTCAACATTCCCGATACACAGAAAAAAAGCCACCCAGAAAATTTTGATTAAAAGCTTTATCACCATATTTTTGTCGAATGGCGATAAAATATTACGAATATATTGGGAAAATGTTTGTCAAATATGAAAATGTTACTAGAAAGCAATCGATAAACGATTTCAAACAAAAAATTTATTGAAATTTGTTTATGATTATTAACGAATTTCTGTTGTTAAAATGGTTTTCAACGTTTGTCGCATGTTCTCGCTCTCAAGAGCTAGAGAAAAAAACCTTTTTACGGCATAGAGAGAGAGCGTTTTTTGAGATGTGAATGTCGTTGCTATGTTTATGGGCATTTTTGGCATGGAGCGTTTGTTTGGCATTTGGGTTGTTTATCTACTTGTGCTCGGGTGAAGGCTAGTATGTATACAATAAGTTTTTTTTTTTTATGACCTAACAAACGAAAAGGGAAGGAAAAAATGGTACGAGTTCTCATGTTTTGTTCTGTTAGTGGTTAAGAAAGGCAGATAACATTTGTTAACCGTCAGTTTGGTATTTTTGGCAGTCCCTTTAAAGCAGTCGTTGTGTGTGGATCGGTAGTGCAGAAATAAATCAATGTTTGTGTGTTTTCTTAAAGTAAAGGTGCCTTTCAAGTAAATTAAATGCCCAATACATTTTATAATTAAATTCACGTATCTGAAGAAGGAGAATACGAATATTTTAGTGGACAAAGAAGCAACCGCATGTGATATTGGTAATAACATCAATACATTTTACATATTTGAAATATGTATGTAATATGTTATGTAATGTATTTGTAATTACAGATATCCATTTTCCGCTGGCGATTTTCAATGTGCCAGAAGAATGTGTTTTATTTCACAACTAACGAAAAGCGTTCAACGATGTTCCCTGCATTTTATATTTAAAAGTGATTTTTTTGTTTTCTTTTATTAAAATTGAAGTGTGACACTAAATAATTATTTACTTCTGTTATTAATTATTCCATTCCGTTTTTCTTTCTTTCATCTGTTATTTGTTATGTGCCTATGCATCTGTTGTGTGTATGTAGCTTTTTTGTGGCTTTTGGGTTTGTATTTAACAAAAAAAAAAAACAACAAAATTATTGTAAATATGAATATTTTGTTATCGATTGGAAAAAATGCTTTCAACAATTTGTTTAATCAAGAAAATATTTTGTTTTTATCAAACAAATTGTGGAATATTTTGATAAATATTTTTTTCAATATGTGAAATATTTTGTTAGTTTAAAAATAAAAAAATCGATAAATATTCTAATCAATATTACAATTTTATTTTATCAACCTGTATTTTTACTTTGTGATCAAATAATTTTATAGAATTTTGTCAATATGACAATTTTTTTATCGACGGAAAATCGATAAATTTTTGATTGAATCTTTGAATTTCTTAATCAAATGGCTACAATGTTTTTTCTGTGTACAAACGGAAAACCAAGTATAATATGCTCTATATACTAAAGTGGGGTGTATAAAAATATAGTTATTGTAGATAGGTTGTGATGCTAGAAGTTGTTTGGATCCAAACATATTATGTGTTGGTCCAAACAAATATATGTCTGCAAAATTTTGTAACATATATATCTCAATTTTATTTGTTTGGGTACCAACATATCTTTTATGTTAGAACATATTTGTTATGGGTTGATGTACCTAATTATTGCATTATATAATTATTTGATTCCAAATACTGATTTCCGGTTGATGATATTAAATTTGAGAAGTATGTTTTTTATTTCACAACTAACGAGAAGCGTTCAATGCTTTTATAATAAATAGTTAAATTAACAGTTTTTTATAATTAATAACTTTTATTTGTTTTTATACCCTCCACCATAATATGGAGGGTATAATTAAATTTGTCATTCCGTTTGTAACACATCGAAATATTAATCGGATATAAAGTATGTATTTTCTTGATCAGGGTAAAATTCTATGTCGATATAATCATGTCCGTCTGTTGAACTCAAGATACAGCTCGCAATTTTTAAGATAGAGCTTTGTAATTTGGTATAGAACTTTTCTATTACTCGGTCGGTCCACGTTTTGATATAGCCCCCATAGAACGGTACCACCCGATTTTCGGTATTTTGAAGGTTTTAGCTTCATTATCACACCAAAATGGCTGAAATTTGGTATTTGGTCTTCATTTGGGGTATAACATTTTCTATATGAAATTTGTCGGTGTAGGCCTTCATATAGCCCCCATAGAATGGTACCTCCGGATTTGCGGTATTTTGACGTTTATGGCATCAATATTCCACCGAAATTGTTGAACTTTGGTATTTGAAACATTTGAAATATGTCGACATAGGAACACGCCTTCGTATAGCCCCCATAGAACAAAACCTCCCGTATTTCGGTATTTTGATGGTTGTGGCCTCAATATTCCTCCGGAAAGGATGAAATTTGGTACGTAGTCTTCGTAGGGGGTATAACACTTTCCCCCAGAATTTTGTCGGTATAAGTCAACGCATTCATATAGCCCCATAGAACGGTACCTCTGAATTTTCTGTATTTTGAAGGTTGTGACCACAATAATCCATAGAAATGGCAGAAATTTGGTATTTAGTCTTATAAGGTGTGTGGCCACAACCTTCAAAATACCTAAACTCACTTACCGAAATGACTGAAATTTCATATGTAGCCTAAGTTGGAGGTAAAAACCTTTCCGACTGAAATTCGTCGGTATAGGTTTACGTTTCGATATAGCCCCATAGAACGGTACCTTCCGATTTTAGTAATTCTGAGGGTTGTGACGTCAATTTCCCACCGAAATGACTGACATTTCTTATTTGACCTTCCATCTATTCCTATATCTCCTATAGAAGCGTTCCTTTTGATTTTCGGAATTTTAATATTTTTAGCCATATTATCTTACCGAAATATCGGAAGTTTGATATTTAGTCTTCTTTGAGTCTAAAATCATTCCGCCAGAAATTTGTCGGTATAGATAGAAATTTTTATATAGCCCCCATAGAAGAGTACCTCCCGAATTTCGGTATTTTTAAATTGTTGAAATTTGGTATTTAGTCTTGTTCATAAACGAAAGGAAACTAATTGTTCCAGTTTACTTCAACAATCAATATGCGGCCTCGGAGGATCGCTACTCTTCTACGGCGATAGAGAGTTTCCCAAGCCACTTTCCTAAATACTGCGAGCCGAGGACAAAGTGAGTTACAGTGTTTTATCATTACGGCGACGAAGGCGAGTATTCCAGCCTACCCTAAAGTTGCGGACCTGAGCTTCAGGATATATTCACTGCGGATATACCCATCTGGAACACCAACAGGTGCTAGACATGGGTAAATAATCAATGGCTGTGAGCAGACCTCAGATCCAAGTTAACGTGGCAATGTGATAAGGTCGGCGCACAGCCCCATTCTGGAACTTTTTAACAACCTTATTTATGTTTATTTTAGACAAAAACAAAATAATTTTTTACATATTTTCAATAAGTTAAGCTACATTCTGGTAGGGAACTTATTTTAGAATTGCTCTTTCAAGTTGAGCAGAATGATTGTGTTCTTTTGTATATTCTGAACACTCTATATCCGTATCTGTATCCACATTACCTTCCCAATCTCAGCAGGAGGATGTAGCTGTATAGTTTGGTAGTATTTTCAGATTTAATCCTGACTTCTGTAGATGTCGATCCTTTTACACTCTCGTTTCTCCATTTGAAGCTTTCGTGCGAAAAAGTAGTTTTTACTCTTTCCTACAGGGTGGTCCTATATTCCCCATTATTCTCTTCTTATCAAGAAGACATTCCTGGTCGGGTCATAGGTTCATTGATGGAGGTCTCTTGTATACAAATGCATAGATTTGATAATAATTTCACATA
This sequence comes from Musca autumnalis, assembly GCF_047663935.1. Classification (NCBI taxonomy): domain Eukaryota; kingdom Metazoa; phylum Arthropoda; class Insecta; order Diptera; family Muscidae; genus Musca; species Musca autumnalis. The sequence goes on from NW_027411755.1 coordinate 47,161,492, forward strand.
CTTTAGCGGGACAAGGAGTGCTTTCATTGGGCAATTGCCTAAGTTAAGTGGAATGAGTTCAGCTTTTGTGTTGTGTGTTCGTACTTTATTTGCTAATCGAACCTTTGGCGCAAAGAGGTAGTGCTTCGTGTCGATGTTTGTTCATAGGATCCACCGTACGTTCAATACAATCGATATAATACGTCTTTAGCCGTCACGTAAATAAGTAACCAACCAAATACCAGAATCAAAACCGACCGTCCCACTGTTTTCCCATTACAATTGGTTATTGGCATCAATGGATTTAGTACTGATACTAACGGCACAGTACCGACAACAGTATTGGTGGCGATACTGAAGAAAAGTGATTTTTATTTGAATTCCTGGCTGGGGCAAAAAATACGAAACGATTGTTCGGTATTTAAATGCCTCTTACAGCAAACTAACTCCCACAAGTGCATCTCACATATACATACACACTCCCACACATATTCAATATTTATCCTTTGCAAATGCACGAGATGAAGAAAAAAATATTCATATCTGCTCATGCACGGATCCTCAAGCTCATGCTTCAATACATATTACCACCACCATGCCCAAAGGGGTTATAACGTTAGCAGTGGTCGGAATCGGAATTTAACTTTCTTTTATTGGTCCTGTTCTCTCATATTTGCCTGAGTGAATGGCAAAAAGCTGTAGCGAATTTTCCTGTTTTTCTTTTTTTTTTGCTTTGAAGATTGCTGCTGTTGTTGCTTTTTCTTTATTGGGGATTTTTGGTTTGAATTGCTATTCAATCCCTGCATATTTAGCATAGAAATTGTGTGTTAAAAAGAATGGCATTGGCACAAGACAGACACATTCTGTTTTGTGTTTTGTGAAATAGTAGTGTTGTTTTACCGTGGTGAGGTTTTCATTTCTTTTTTGTGTGTTTTCTGGCTCTAACTCTTCTCAGCGCGTATCCGTTACGTTCGTTACTTCCGTTCAACAAATTTTATGCTGCATAAATTTTGTGATATATTCGAGATTTAACACATAAATGATTTTATTTTGTTATGCGACCATAGCAATACAATTTTCGAATATTAGAGGGGGTCTCCTCATGTTGAACTGTGTTAGCAGTGTGTAAACTGTAGTCTTATACGATTGTTCATAGCTGAAAGGGGAAGGGATTTCGATTTGTAAAAATGATTTGTTTTTATTGGTTAATAAACGTTGGGTCATCTTCACATGGTGCTAGACGTACTTTTCCGCAACTGTAGACAGATCGTCATGAAATTCTTTTTGATGTTCGGCTTCCAACCGAAATAGGGATCCTTAGTTTTTAATGAAGTTCTTAAAAAAATTACACCAACTATTGTCCTTAGCTATCGATCAGCACCTTATGATTGCAGATCCAATTTGCCATGCCGAATACAGACATGGTTAAGAATACCGTAGAGGGTATAGGGCAAGGTTCATTTGGTAAGGTTAAACAGTAGGCGAATTCAGGCCTAATTCTTCTCAAAAGATTTTGTGCGAGGAATCTATCAAATCAAAAATTAAATGATAAATACTCTTCACAAATTTTGTTCCGCAAAGCTCAAGGATATATTTTGTACAGATACATATACTCGTATTGTAGATTGATATGAAATATTTGTTATTAATTATACCCTCCGCCATAATATGGTCCGTCTGTTTGTTGAAATCAACATACAGATGTCAATATTAAAGATAGAGCTTTATTATTTGGTTTAGAAGTTTATATTACTCCTATGATGTTTGGTATTAAAAATTTCCTATATGGGTCCACGATTCGATGTATCCGATTTTCGGTATTTTAAAGTTTTAGCCACATTCTCTCCCCAAATGGCTGAAATTTTGTATTAAGTCTTCTTTTATATTATAAGACTTTCCCTTAGAAAGTTGTCCGTATAGATCCACGTTTAGATAGGTGCCGGACGAAATTCCCACGGAAATAACTTCCAAAATGATCCGCAAAGCGCAGCGGACATAACCCCAGAGACTGTAGACGTCGTTAAGAAGGGGAAGAAAAACAAACAAATTAATTTATCTTTAAAATGGCGACGCTATTTCCTGGAAAATATCCATGAGTTTCTCCGGATTTGTGTATATAAAACCAATTAATCGCAGATTTTTTACAAAAATATTTTCGCCTGCGGTGCGTTTCTTTCTTCAGAAGGTATTTGAATATTTTTTTATATAAAGTTTTAATCTTCTTAAATTGTGAAATTATTTTTGTAACAAGTAAAAAAGTATCAGTCGGCTTGGCCGACAGAGATATACCCTCAGCCTGTGTATATTATATGTATATAGGGGGCTATATATGTATATAGGAGGCTTTAAAAATTTTGGGCGTATAAACCGACAAAAATGTTGATTAGGATTAAAGAGCAAAAGTTTTGCGGATGAGATAATTAAAGGAATGGATCGACATTGGCCATTATGGAAGTGGATCTCCAGCCACTATATATGGTGCCATAGGGGGTTTTTACAACCTTTGGGCTGTTTGCTCATGAAGTGTGGACTTTCCCCTGATGAAACTTGTACCGTCGTATGGAGGTCAGTGAATACAAGTTGCTTCAACAAAAATCAAAGTGACTCGGTAGCAGGTCTTAAAGTGAACTTATCCGGAATTTTGTGTGGGAGGAACCAGAAGGAGTGGATAAATCAGGTCCATATTCGAACCTGATCTATATCTGGTAGATATATTAGGATGTGTAAAGTATGGACCAATTCGGCTACACCCTTCAAGAGTTAACGTACGAACAATTTTTCCGAACATTTTTGAACTTTTGTGGGGGAGGTACCGGAAGGAGTGGACCGATATAACCCATCTTCGAACTTAAACTAAGTTTGGACAAAATATTATGAAAGTCAAAGTTTGGACCGAATCGGTTGATCCGTCCGAGAATTATCGTGCGCTCCAGCCAGCCAGCCAGACAGACGGACAGACATTGCTTAATCGACTCCAAATTGTCTGAAACACATTTCGTCCAAACATATTTGGGGTCTAAAACCATTATTTCGATGAGGCACATTTTGCCCGTATGAAAGTGTATATACCCTCGTTAGCATAAATGCTGAGGGTATAAAAAATTGCGTGATTTTGTCACAAATATTTTTGACTGCGGCGCGATACGGGGTGTGGAAAGTATTTGAAAATTTATATAAAAACTTTTTATCTTCTTAAATTATTAAAATATTTTTGTAAAAAATCGAGCGATTTATACTCTCCACCATAGTATGGAGGGTATATTATGTTTGTTTTTCCGTTTTTATACCCTCAGCATTTATGCTAACGAGGGTATATACACTTTCATACGGGCAAAATGTGCCTCATCGAAATAATTGTTTTAGACCCCAAGTATGTTTGGACGAAATGTGTTTCAGACAATTTGGAGTCGATTGGAGTCTGTCTGTCTGCCTGGCTGGAGCGCACGATAACTCTCGAACGGATAAACCGATTCGGTTCAAATTGTGGCTTTCGTAATATTTTACCTAAACTTAGTTTAAGTTCGAAGATGGGCTATATCGGTCCACTCCTTCCGGTACCTCCCCCACAACAGTTCGAAAACGTTCGGAAAATTTGTGCGCACGATAAATCTTGAAGGGAGTAACCGATTTTGTCCATACTTTGCCCATCGTGAAACGTGAATCAGACTTAAATAAGGATTTAACATGGACTCAATCGGTCCACTCCTTCGGGTACCTCCCACACAAAATTTCGGAAAAGTTCAGTTTAGGGCCACCTCTCGAATCGCTTTGATTTTTGTTTTAGCAGCTTGTATTCACTGACCTCCATACGACGGTACAAGTTTCATCAGGGGCAAGTCCATACTTCCTGAGAAAATAGCCTGAAAGTTGCAAAAAACCCCTATGCCATCGTGTGAGGTGGTTGGAGCGCGAGATAACTCTCGAACGGATCTGCCGATTCGGTCCAACATTTAGCCTTAGTAATATTTTGTCCAAACATAGATTAAGTTCGAAGATAAGCCATATCGGTCCACTCCTTCCGGTACCTCCCCCCCAAAAGTTCAAAAATGTTAGGAAAAATTTTTCGTACGGTAACTCTTGAAGGGAGTGGCCGAATTGGTCTATATTTTACACATCCTAATATATCTACCAGATATAGATCAGGTTCAAATATGGACAATATTTGCCCACTCCATCCGGTAAATTTCGGATATTTTGGGTAAAAATTGTTTCAATATACACAGGCTGAGGGTATATCTCTGTCGGCAAAGCCGACTGATACTTTTTTACTTGTTAACGCATTGAAATAATCATTTGCGACCCATAAACAAATTCTGAGTCGATCTATGCATGTCCGTCCGTCCGTCTGTGTTAATCACTCTAGCATCCACAAAAATGGAGATAAAACGCTGAAATTTTGGGAAGATTCGTCTTTTGTCAATCGTCAACATAGGTCCATGTTTTGGTATAGCCCCATATAACAGTACTTCCCGATTTTCGGTATTTTGAGGATTTTAGATACAAGTTTTAACCGAACTAGCTGTAATTTGTCATTTGAGGTACTCGGTGGCCACGAAACTTCTCCACCAAAAATCGTTAACCGAACTAGCTGCAATTTGACATTTGGTCTTCTCAGTGGTCATGAAAATTGTTCACTAAAAATCGTTAACATAGGTCCATGTTTTGGTATAGCCCCCCATATAACGGTACCTACCGATTTTCGGGTTTTTTTGAAGATTTTAGCTAAAATGTGGAACCGAACTAGCTGTACTTTGACATTTGAGGTTCTCGGTGGCTACGAAACTTCTCCACAAAAATTCGAACTAGCCGTAATATGATATTTGAATTTTCAGTGGTCACGAAACTTCTTGCCAGTGATATCATTACCACATAGGCTATTAACTTCTCGTTGGCAGACTTCCTGACGAGTTTTAGGGTATGGCCGAATCATTGGCGCTATGAACTCTATCTTATATATATGAATACTGGACTATATAGTAGACACCCTAAACATATCCGGTATGTCATATGAAGATCCTGTGACATTCCCCGATGATGTGATTACAGCTTAAAATACTCAAAATATGCAATTTTTACAATGTTCGTCGTATGGTTTATATATTTTTTTGATATATATTCACCATAATTATTCCAAAAACTTTTTGTATCGAGCATACAACATCTCCTTGATATATTAGTGTCGAAAAATATTTGTTTGTATCCGAAAATAACGAAACTCGTAAAAAAACTGTTTTGAGCTTTATCTCAAGAACAAGAGCTGATGGAGAAAACACGCGACAGGATTTGAAAATAACCAGCCGATTTCAGTTAGAAACGAACAAAAATCGGTTGAAACAAAAGTCGTGTTGACCAGTGTTATCGCTTTAGATTACCTGGAATATATTTTTCATATTTAAAGAGCTATATCTTCGTTATGGATGCACATATCGACAAAATTATTTCAGATTCGTCGTATTTGATATGTTTAATGTAACAATGAAACGTAAACATATATAAAAGTTAACATCACATTTTTCGATTTTTGTCCACTGCGGCAACGCTGTGCGCCGTCGTCTCAATTAACTTATGCCTTTGTAAAGGTAATGAGTTTTGTTTACATTTGGTATTTTCCACACTTGCGCGCACACAAAACTTTATTTTTCGTAATTTTAACATAGACTAATAAATTCATAGACAAAGAGAATTGTAGTGTGCTTCTTTTTTGTAGGTGTCGCCGGTATGCAAAGTACCTAATCTTTTCACACAATTGCACAATGCTTTGGGGCAAATTACAATATTTTTTTTGGATTTGTTTATATGAGGATGTTGATCTGGCCAAAGATTATCCATATTTTGTCTTTTATCAGAATAAATAGTTTAAAATCTATAGTAACTTTAAATAAAACTACTAACGCCATCTACCAATTTTCGAAAATTTCGAAGATAAATGCTGAGAGCAAATAAATGTCTATGAATTTATTAGTCTATGATTTTAATATGTTCATTTATTTTAAAACTTTTAAAAATGTTAAGTTTTAAAAAATTCAAACACACTCGCTTTTTAATCACACCATACCTATTTTTCTGGAGTTGTTTAAAATAATCTTTTGTGATTGTTCCTTTTCGGTGTACCCTAATTTTTTCCAATTGATGCAAAAACATTATATATAAATGTTTTCGCGATCGGTTAACGTTAATCCGTGCCACCTGAGGGATCTTTGTTTTCATAGTAATTTGAATGGGGCCAAAGGTGATTTTTTTACGAAAATTCTCTAAAATCCTCATTTATGGTCCAACTGATGAATTACCATTTGTGGCTAAAAAACTTATCATACAAAAATTGTAAAAATCGGAGCGGATTTTGGTATAGATAGCTCCGACAGGCCGATTTTAGGTATTTTGGGCCTTATATAGCTATACCGAAATCTTATCCGATTTTCATAATTTTTTTGTAGCATTCGTTTTTAAGCCACAACAATGAACTGGTAAATTTCATAAATACGGGTTTTAGAGAATTTTCGTGAAAATACACCTTTGGCCCCATACAAATTACTATGGAAACAAAGATCCCTCTGGTGGCACGTGTTAAAGTTCACCGATCGCCATAAAATTTAATATATAAAGTTTTTGGATGAAATGAAAAACATTTAGGGGTTAGGCGTTTGCGGTTACCCTAATGTATATACAGTTGCGAAAAAAATAATAGTACCAACACCTACAAAAATTGTTTGAAGGCATTCTTATTTACATGTGCAAATTTTGCTGCCCGTTTCATGTGTTTTAGAACTAATCGACTTTAATGAATGTAAAACTAAAAAAAAGTAAGCCAAGGCTATAGACGGACGGGGCCTACCATGTGATATCCTACACCACTAGCCCTACGTTTTTTTGGCTTGGAAACCGCAAGTCCTATCTAAATGGGATTAGAGAAAATATTGTAGCTGTGAAAATGCTCGCAGGTTTTACCATTTTTGAAAATAGAAGTTAAAATTGGGACACTGCACTGAGCGCATCGCCTCCTTATAAAACCATGTCATGTAACTAACTTCACATGAAAACCGCTTACACCTGGGATGTTTTTTGCGGAATCTGAAACATCAATGTTTATAGATAAGAAAAATCTAAAAACAAGAAAAAATCGCCCTTTTGTTTTTTTGTTGTTGTTATAGGTCTACGTTTTGATTAAGCCCCCATACCACACCCACTATCACACTGAAACTGCTGAAAGTTGGTATTTAGTCTTCGCTATGGGTACACAACCTTCCAACAGAACCCCCATGTAACTGTCCCTCACGATTTTTATACCCTCCACCATATGGAGGGTATAATTAAATTATCATTCCGTTTGTAACACATCGAAATATTCGTCGGAGACCCTGTAAAGTATATATATTATTGATCAGCATAAAATTCTATGTCGATTTAACCATGTCCGTCCGTCTGTCTATCTGTTGAAATCAAGATACAGCTCGCAATTTTAAAGATAGGGAGTCAATATTTGGTACAGAAGTTTTTATTACGTGCAGAATGGTTGGTATTGAAAATGGGATATATCGGTCCACGTTTTGATATAGCCCCCATAGAACGGTACCACCCGATGTTCGGTATTTTAAGGTTTTAGCTTCATAATCCTACCAAAATGGGTGAAAACTGGTATTTAGTTATCGTTGGGTGTATAAAACTTTTCACCTGAAATTTTTTGGTATAAGTCCACGCATTCTTATAGCCCCCATGGAACGGTACCTCCCGATATTCGGTATTTTGGAGGTTTTAGCTTCATTATCCCATCAAAATGGTTGAAATTTGGTAATTAGTCTTCGTTGAGGATATAAAATATTCCACCTACACTTTGTTTGAAATTTGGTAATTAGGCGAAGCTAAGTACTTTCGTAGATGAAAGGAAACTAATTATTCCATTCTCTTTCAATTTAATTTTGGTGGAGCCTATAAAAAGTTCGGTCCGGCCGAACTTAACGTTTTCTTACTTGTTAGGTTTATTTTAGGTTTTCAGTATTTTGCTTGAAAACGGCTTAAAGAAAATGTTATAGCGCTGAAAATCCTCTGCAACATTCCTTTTAGTCCCATTTGCCGTACAGAAAAGTGGGGTTTTGAGAGATCGTAGAGTGGAAAAACTCTTGATGTTGTTGTTGTACTCTCCAAGAATCTAAACATTTTATTGCTTTTAAAATTTTAAAGGAACAAATGGTGGCAGTTGGATTTATACAGGACAATTATCTCAGTCAGTATGGACTTAAACGCGATAAAAATTATACTGTCGTAATATGAGCTGCACGGGCCCGTTGTAAATATTTAAAAGCGATCCCAGACATGTCTCTAAAATGTACTTAAGCAAAAATTTTGAACTTTTGTGAATGAGGTACCTTGAGAACTCTTGGAACTTGTGGTATGTTTGCAAGAAATTTTACGATATATAAAGTTTCGGCAATAGCGGATAAGTTTTATTGCTCAGCAGTCATTTGGGTTGTGCCGGTACGTGTAAATCATGGCGGAGTAAAAAGGTGTTACATCAGTTGTTCAAAATCAGTCTAAAAGTCCAAATTTGTTAAAAATAACTCATTACTCTGAATTTCTCGTTTACGTTTTGTATGTGATTTTATTCACAAGTCCCGGTCCACACTAGCGTGAATTTCATTAAAAAAATTCATGAAATTAGGTGTTCTTAAATCGAACTCCCCACTACAGCAATTTTATGATTTTACTCTACTATGGAGGTCGATCTAGAGACCCATAATTTCATGCAATTTTTTCAATGAAATCACTCAAGTGTGGAACGGGACTATGGAACTCGATCTAGAAACGCCCAATTTCATGAAACTTTTTAATGAAATTCACGCTAGTGTGGACCGGGACCAATAATGCATTTTGACAACTAGAATGATAATCAGCATTTTTTCCGTTAAATCGATTAAAAAATATCGGCGCACGCCATCTCCAGTCGAGTTGACGGCGGCTAAAACCTTAAAAACAGAGAAGCGGCGGCGCGCCGCCGACCGAAAATCGACTCGCTTCCACCTCTATTTCAGAATCAGATATGGGACCCACAAAAATAATAGCACCACCATTAAAAATTCTTTTAAAATGATAGAAACTGGACTGATGTCTACACTTTAACACTTTTTGATTGATGATAACACTGTACAACACAAAAAAAATTACAAGATAATTCGGCCAGATTATGAAAGGGGACCGAAAAAAAGAAGACACGTGTATCGGCGTTTTGAAAGTTTACGTCGAGAAGCAACCTAAATAGGCGTGGCAAGTTCCGCCCTTTTCTACAGGTTTTGAAATATTCGACATCAGATTCCTTGGAATCCTTGCATTTTAGGTATAAAGTGTCTTTGGCAACATTACTGACAACAATGCGGGGTATCTTTTTATGGAAAAAATTAACCCTCATGCGAGTCACTAAAGGGGTCTTTTAGGCCCCTTTTTTAAAAAACGTTTAAAAATTCATTTTAAATGTGATCGTATCAGATCAAAATATAATAAAAATATCTATGGTGAATATATATAGGGAAAATATTGACAACCCAGTTCGGACTTTGTAAAATTACGTATTTTAATACTATAAACAAAAATTAAGTCATGAGGATAAGTCGTAGGTTCCTGATATTGAATGTGAATGAATCTGGCATACAAGTCCTAACATCCATGATTTTGGCATGGTCCTAAATACTATAATGGTGGCAGCTACACCTGCTCTGACAGAATTGACTGAATAAACCCTTGAAATCGAAGTAACTAGTCATATTTTAACTAAATTTGTTATGATCGTTCGTTATAGACACATGTATGTCAGTTTCTAGGGTTAATTCAGTCAATTTAGTCAGAGCAGGAGTAGGTGTCATCATTACAGTATTTAGGACCATGCCAAAATCCTGGATGTTAGGACTCGTATGTCAGAAATATATTCACTGGACAATAGCCGTAGACTATCCCCGAATTTTCACATACAATGTCAGGAACCTACGACTTATCCTCATGACTTAATTTTTGTTTATAGTACTAAAATACGTAATTTTACAAAGTCCGAACTGGGTTGTCAATATTTTCCCTATATACATTCACCATAGATATTTCAAAAACAGTTTGGATCGAGCACGCGTAATCTTCTGAAAGAATTTATTATGAAAGAAGTAAAAAGTCGTTAAGTTCGGCCGGGCCGAATTTTTTATTCCCTCCACCATAAAATAGTCTTAATTAAAATGGAATAATTAGGGTCCTTTCAAAATTTTAGGTGTAACAACTTTTCGACAATGGATAGACTCCTACTGCCTCCCACTATTGCTTAAATTACACTGTGAACACAAATGTTGGGGAGAGATAATTCCTTTTGGAGATGAAAGCCTTTGGTGTGTGTATATTTTAAACCCTGAAGGACAGATGCGCCGTGAGTCGAACTTCCGCGTTATGGCGTGATGAAGTTTTTGCAAGAGACCCTGTAAGCCATCATGAATTAGCATTATATCCTTGATTGTTGTTTTTGTAGAGCACTTAAGCAACAGTGAACAAAGATATAACGCTAATTCCTGATGGCCCACAGGGTCTCTAACAAAAATTTCATCACGCCATAACGCGGAAGTTCCACTCACGGCGCATCTGTCCTTCGGGGTTCATAATATACTCACCAATGCCTTTTTTCTCCAAGAGGAATTTTCCGTGCCCCAGACTTTCACTCCCATTTTGTTGCGCAGTGTTATCTAATCTAATCTAAAAAAATGTGTTCAGCTAGGTGAAAGGTACCACCTACGGGGCTATATCAAAGAGTCAACCGACCTTTAAATTTTTTTGGCGGAAAAGTTTTATAGCTGCAGGGAACTTCAAGAGTCAAATTGATAGTAGTTTCATCAAAACAATGTAGACCCTTAAAAATGGACCCATGTTGACGAATTATAGTGAAGAAATTTCGTGACCACTGAAAATTCCCGAAAATCGGAAGGTACAGTTATATGGGGGGATATACCAAAACATGGACCTATGTTTACGATGTTTGGTGGAGATGTTTCATTACCACTGAGAACCTCAAATGGCAAATTACAGCTAGTTCGATTAAAAATTGTAGCTAAAATTCTCAAAATACCGAAAATCGGGAGGTACGGTTATAAGGGGGCCATACCAAAACATGTACCTATGTTGACGATGTTTGGTGGAGATGTTTCATGACCACTGAGAACTTCAAATGTCAAATTACAGCTATTTCGGTTAAAAACTGTAGCTAAAATTCTCAAAATACCGAAAATCGGGAGGTATTGCTATATGGGGGCTATACCAGAACATGGACCTATGTTGACGATGTTTGGTGCAGATGTTTTATGACCACTGAGAACCTCAAATGGCAAATTACAGCTAGTTCGATTAAAAATTGTAGCTAAAATTCTCAAAATACCGAAAATCGGGAGGTAAGGTTATAAGGGGACCATACCAAAACATGGACCTATGTTGACGATGTTTGGTGGAGATGTTTCGTGACCACTGAGAACCTCAAATGTCAAATTGCAGATTGTTCGGTTACAAATTGTGGCTATAATTCTCAAAATACCGAAAATCGGGAGGTACCGTTATATGGGGGCTATACCAGAACATGGACCTATGTTGACGATGTTTAGTGGAGATGTTTTATGACCACTGGGAACCTCAAATGGCAAATTACAGCTAGTTCGATTAAAAATTGTAGCTAAAATTCTAAAAATACAGAAAATTAGGAGGTACGGTTATAAGGGGCCATACCAAAACATGGACCTATGTTGACGATGTTTGGTGGAGATGTTTCATGACCACTGAGAACCTCAAATGTCAAATTGCAGATAGTTCGGTTACAAATTGTGGCTATAATTCTCAAAATACCGAAAACCGGGAGGTACCGTTATATGGGGACTATACCAGAACATGGACCTATGTTGACGATGTTTGGTGGAGATGTTTTATGACCACTGAGAACCTCAAATGGCAAATTACAGCTAGTTCGATTAAAAATTGTAGCTAAAATTCTCAAAATACCGAAAATCGGGAGGTAAGGTTATAAGGGGACCATACCAAAACATGGACCTATGTTGACGATGTTTGGTGGAGATGTTTCGTGACCACTGAGAACCTCAAATGTCAAATTGCAGATTGTTCGGTTACAAATTGTGGCTATAATTCTCAAAATACCGAAAATCGGGAGGTACCGTTATATGGGGGCTATACCAGAACATGGACCTATGTTGACGATGTTTGGTGGAGATATTTCATGACTACTGAGAACCTCAAATGGCAAATTACAGCTAGTTCGGTTAAAAATTGTAGCTGAAATTCTCAAAATACCTAAAATCGGGAGGTACCGATATATGGGGGTTATACCAAAACATGGACCTATGTTGACGATGTTTGGTGGAGATGTTTCATGACCACTGAGAACCTCAAATGTTAAATTGCAGGTAGTTCGGTTAAAAATTGTGGCTAAAATTCTCAAAATACCGAAAATCGGGAGGTACCGTTATATGGGGACTATACCAAAACATGGACCTATGCCCATATCCTTTGGGATATAAGTTTGTTGATCACTAGGAACCCTAAGTGTCAAATTATAGCTAATTCGGTCTGCAAATGTGGCGAATAACGTCAAAATACCTCAAATCCGGAGGTACCGTTATATGGGGGCTATACCAAAGAGTGGACCGATATAGCCCATCTTCGAACTTGACCTGCCTATGGAAAAAAGACCCTCGGGTGCAAAATTTCAGCACTCTATCTCAATTATTACGGACGCTAGAGTGATTACAACAGACGGACAGACGGACATGGCTAGATCGTCTTAGAATTTTATCCTGATCAAGAATATATATACTTTATAGGGTCGCAAATGATTAGTTCGATGTGTTACAAACGGAATGACAAACTTAATATACCCTCCATACTATGGTGGAGGGTATAAAAACATCAATAAAATATATTTTGTGATCGCAGATAACGAAAATGTGAATAAAAACGGTAGAATATGGTCCTAAATCGTATATAAAAAGTGAAAGCTTCGGGAGATGTTAAATATTATAGCTACAAATTTCTTTTGTTCTGAGACTCATAATGAAATTTGATTTGGAATATTTTTTCTTTTGACACAATCCCCAAAAAGTGAAGTATTTTAGGAGATTTTGACTCAGTATGGAATAAATTTTAATTAAGAGTCTAAAAGTTTAACAAATAATTTCTACATATTATATCTAATTTTGTAACGTCATTTTCTTAACAAAGTGTTTTACTTAGATATATAGTTTGTTCTGGGACTTATAGTGAAATTTTGTGTAAAAGATTTCTTCTTTTAACAACTTTTGTCTAAAACTAAATTTTATGTTACTTTCATGCATCAACCCGAAAAAAGAACAAAACTAATTTATTCAAAAAACATTTGGGTGTTTTGTTGGCAAATTTGATGTATATATTTTCATAAAATTGGGGAAGGGTTCTTTGTTTCAATACAAAGAACTAAGGGAACTGATGAGTCCAAGTGGCGTTGGACGAAACTAGTATTCTCTGCCATCCCCAAAAGTAATCAATTTTAACTACATCCCACTTAAAACTTGTTGTTTTTAAATTTGAAAACAACAAATATGAGATTGAGCTTGACTACATACAAATAGTAAGTTTTCTTGATATATATTACAAATACATATTTAATTTATTCGGCGACTTATATTGAAATTTGATGGAGATTATTTTTGTCTTTGGTGCCTTCTATCTAGAATGAAGTTTTGTTGGACAAAACTTAATAAACTCAGATAAAGTACAATATTAACCCTAAAACGTGATTTTACTTTTGGTAGATTCCTGGCGTTTAGGTACGATTTAGAGTTTTTGTGTATTCGGGGACCTATAGTAAAATTTTATGACAAATAATTTTGTACAATATTTTGATCTGATACGATCTCATTTAAAATTAATTTTTAAACTTTTTTTTAAAAAAGGGGCCTAAAAGACCCCTTTAGTAACTCGCATGAGGGTTAATTTTCTTCATAAAAAGATACCCCGCATTGTTGTCAGTAATATTTCCAAAGACACTAAAATGCAAGGATTCCAAGGAATCTGATGTCGAATATTTCAAAACCTGTAGAAATGGGCGGAACTTGCCACACCTATTTAGGTTACTTCTCGACGTAAACCTTCAAAACGCCGATACACGTGTCTTCTTTTTTCGGTCCTCTTTCATAATCCGTGCGGGGTTTCTTGTAATTTTAAAACAAGTTCAATTTTGTTGTACAGTGTAATCTAGGGACAACGCACAATCCTGGAGAATGGTCACTTAACTTCTATACCACCATTTTTTGTACATTTTCCCAGATTAAACCCCAGATAATTAGTGTTTATATTCTGTTGGAAAGACCAAACTAGTGAAATATTATCTTCTTCATTAAACGGATTAATATTTTCCAAGATTTCAACGAAAACAACTTAATTCTATATCGTTCTGATGCCGTGTATAGGGCTCTCTAACGACAAAGTCAACCACATACTTTTACGGTTAAACAATCCTCTGTTAATGGGTTTTGCTGTATATTTTTGGTTTTATTCCGAGTTTTTGAGGAAGTCTAACCAACAAACGAAAATATTATCCTCCAAACAACAAGATAAAATATGGCTCCACAGTTGGTCTAGCAAATGTAGAAATTGCTTGTTAACTTTTTTGGGCTCCGCATCGTCTAGTCCATTGTTCTATTTATGTTCTCTGAGATATTTGCGAACTTTTTGTTCTATTTCCTTTTTTTACATGAGCTAATATGAATAGGTGTGGACTCATTGATATGAGAGCAGTCTACCGTGTCCCTTCGGGGATGAGTATGAGAACATATGTATGTATATATGTCGTTCATCCAAAGGTTTACTGTGGAATAGACCGTCTACTTATTTGCTTCGCGACAAGGACCTCCTCCTTTCTCAAGGGCTTAGTACAATCTTTGGCCGAGTTAAGTTCGAATAATGCTTGCCTCAACAGCCGCATCATTCACTTACGAACATCAAGATCCACTCGTTCAGATACCCCCTCTAATACACAACATGATAATATTTAACTCCAAATCACCGGATATAAGCATTTCAATATGCACATAAATGTATAACGGAATGTTTTCTCCGGGCTTTCTTTCCTGTTTCGATTCGATTTTTTCTCCTCCTCATCATAATATATTTCTATTATTATAATTTATTTGAGATGATTCCTTATGATTTGAAGGCATTGTGTGTGTTTATTAGAAATCCTGAGGAAATCTATAAGTGATGCAAATATGATGATTGGGGTTAGTTGTGGAGAATAAATCATAGATTCATTCATCATTCCAGTCAAAAAAGATGATTTACGAACTTCTACATACGCCATATAACGATTGGTTTTGCTGGCAATTAGATTCGTTTGATGGATATATAAATCCACGTGTAGGGAAACGAACAAAAATATAATCCATTTCGGAATTTAAGGATTAATGACTTTTCGAAATTAAATGCAACAATCATCGTGAAGATAAATAAGAAATTAATTTTTATTTATTTCTTTCATGTTTATTGATGAACAAAGAAGCCCGAGACAACATGTAATCCCCAAGATGATTGTTAATTTGAAATTTATGGTGGTAGGTGCTTGCGTGCGTGTGTTCATCCACAATGAATTGGAATTTTAGACGTGTGAATGGTATTAACAAACAAAAGAAAAGAAAAAAATGTTGAATCAAATTATTTTTTTCTTTATCAAAGGCAGGTTAACGAAGAAAACGAAATGAACTCTAAAGCACTGACTTCAACAAAGTGAGGCATACAGACAGAAAGACAGGTAGGCTCTTTTGTTGGTGGACAAACGTTGGAAAACACAATGACCTTCAAGATAAAACTGCTAACGTTGTTGTTGCTGCCTTTTTCTCAAAACTCATATAAAACCCATTGATTAATGAACAGTGACCTTGACTTCTTGGCGATTACCAGTGGCAAGTGGTCATTTGTTTCTGCTATAATTTCATTCATGTTTAAAATGAAAAATTTAAAATGATTATTTTTATAATTTTCGAAATTGATATCAAATAAGCGATTATTGTGTGCAAAGATTAGTGTTCCACCAAAATGTATTCATATCATTTAGATGATAAATTCCAATGAATGAATGAGAAACTATATGTATTAAAAAATGTGAATCATTTTGAGCTTCGTGAATAGCAATGTTATTATTATTGATGTCAGCTTTTGGAGCATTGTATCCAGTAGTGTCAAAACGCACGCACTCACATGCTTCTGAGGTTGATATTTTTTCGTGGCACGTAGCTATTCCTTTTTCAAAACGTTATAAAGGTCACACAATGGTTTGTCAACCTCCATACCACAAAAGTGCGAGAAAATGCTTAAACGTCTAAATCATTAGCTGCGGATGTAGTTTTCTAGTTCAACCAAATTATATCTTCTAATTGGTATAGCGTAGTGTCGATAATCTGGACCCTGGATTTTTACGTGGAAACATTCTTTGACCACTTAGAATCCCAAATACCTAAATTTTTCGAATTCGGCCAGCAAAAAAAATACTAAACGTGGGCCACAATTTTTAATGAAGACGTTTTTAACCACTGAGACCCGTAAATACCAAATGACAATCAATCTTGCCAGAAAATTTAGATAAAAACGTAGATAAAAACGTTTATGGGGCCATATGAAAACATGGAGGAATATCTCTAATTTTTGGTGAAGAAATTTGTTGACATCTCGCGGTACTGTTTTATGCGGACTATCCCAAAACGTGGACCTATGTATGTCCACAATTTTTGGCGGAGTCGTTTATAGACCGCTGGGAACCCTAAATGCCAAATTACAGACAATTTAAGCCGATAATATAGATATTTACTTCAAAATACCTGAAACTGGATGGTACCATTATATTGAGCGTTGGTAAATAAGTTTTTTTTACCACTGGGAACCCAAAATGCCAAACAATAGCTAATTCGATATTCACAAACGTGGTCATATCTCCACCATTTTTTGGTGGAGAAGTTTGTTGACCACAACGACCCCTAAATGTCTAATTATAGCTAATTCGGTTGGAAAATGTAGCTAGAAACATCAAAATACCTGATGTCGTGCAATACCGTGATATAGGGGATATACCAAAAATGTACCTATGTCCATAATTTATTGAAAATAAGTTTTTTAACTATGAACCCTAAATGCAAAATTATGGCTAGTTCGGTCGGAAAATGAGACTAAAGATATCTTCCCAAAATGTCAGCGTCATATCTCCATTTTTGTGGATGCTAGAATGATCACAACAGACGGACGGACGGACATGCATATATCGACTAAGAATTTTACCCTGATAATGAATATATCGTCTGCTTCGTCGGAAAAGGTCGTTAGTCCATTTTCTTAAATTTTTAAGGAGGAAGAAAAAACATTCCAGCGCTTCCTGTTTTAAATATTTTATTGAGATGGTAAAAGCAATATTCTTCGCTAATTTATTCAGCTTCAACACATGTATTTTGTTTGATCAAATTCCATCGCGTTTGGGAGATAATTGGATGTCTTTGGACTTACGACCTTTTCCTTGTACAGTTTTGTATTTTTGCAGGGACTTACGACCTTTTCCTACAATTTACGAATTTTTTTATACCCTCAGCATTTACGCTGGCGAGGGTATATACACTTTCATACGGGCAAAATGTGGCTCATCGAAATAATGGTTTTAGACCCCAAGTATGTTTAGACGAAATGTGTATCAGACAACTTGGAGTTGATCTAGCCATGTCCGCCCGTCTGTCTGTCTGGCTGGCTGGAGCGCACGATAACTCTCGAACGGATCAACCGATTCGGGCCAAAATTTGGCTTTCGTAATATTCTGTCCAAACATAGTTTAAGTTCGAAGATGGTTTTATCGGTCCACTCCTTCTGGTACCTCCCCCATAAAAGTTAGGAAATGTTCGGAAAATTTGTGCGCACGATAACTCTTGAAGGAAGTAACCGATTTGGTCCATATTTTGCACATCGTGAAATTTCCACCAGATTTAGATGAGTTTTTAATATGGACTCAATCGGTACACTCCTTCGGGTACCTCCTACACAAAATTACGGAAAAGTCCAGTTTTGGACCTGGTCTCGAATCGCTTTGATTTTTGCAATAGCAGCCTGTATTCACTGCCCCCATACGACGGCGCAAGTTTCATCAGGGACAAGTCCATACTTTCTGAGAAAATAGCCTGAAAGTTGCAAAAAAAAAAACCTATGACAGCGTGTGTAGTGGTTGGAGCGAATTCTCGGACGGATCTGCCGATTCGGTCCAAAGTGGCCTTCGTAATATTTTGTGCAAACTTAGTTTAAGTTCGAAGATAAGCCATATAGGTCCACTCCTTTAGGTACCTCCCCCACAAAAGTTTAAAAATGTTCGGAAATATTGTGCGTACGATAATTCTTGAAGATAATGACCGATTTTGTCCATACTTTACACATCCTAAGATATCGTCCAGATATAGATCAGGTTCGAATATGGACTAAATTTGTCTACTCCTTCGGGTACCTCCCCCACAAAATTTTGGATAAATTCAATTTAAGACCTGCTCCCCAATCACTTTAATTTTTGTTGAAGCCACTTGCATTCGCTTCCTCAATTACGACTGTAAAAGTTTTTTCTGGGGCAAGTCCATACTTCTTGAGAAAACAGCCCGAAAGTTGTTAAAACTTCTATGGTGCCATATGTAGTGGCTGGAGAGCTCGATATTGGATATTGTAATATTTCTTCGAATATTAGATGAAATTCGAAGGTGGTGCTTATAGGTCCACTCCTTTCGGTACCTCCCCACAAAAGTTCGAAAATATTCGCTAAAATGATACGCGCGATATCTCATAGACGTAGCAACCGATTTGGTCCAAACATTGGTTCTCTAAATATTGTTGGAACTTAGTTTATGTTCAAATTTGGGCCCCATCTGTCTAAAACTTGTGGTACCACCCACACAAATGTTCAAAATTTTTGCGTGGTTATGGGTCTGTTCGAGGATCCTTTGGACATTTTTACCAAAGGTTTTCCTATTGGCCCTGTGATAAACAGCCCTATTTATCGATATCCCCGCAAATTTTTGAGCTTTAATCCTATCCACACCTTTGGCCCAAAATTTTGAAAACATACGTTTTTTTTTGGTGAAAAAGTATTTCAATCCATACAGGCTGAGCGTATATCTCTGTCGGCAAAGCCGACTGATTCTTTTTTACTTGTTAAATAGAACATTTATACTCTTCACAACAATGTCGATAGGGTATTATAAGTTTGTTTTGTCCAATATTCGTGTAAAATCGCGAAGAATTTGTCGTAGACCCCCTCCCCTTGCCATTTGTTCATATCTTGACGTGATAAAGCGATCTAGCTATGTGTGTCCAGGCAAGTTCCGCCCATTTCTTCAGGATTTGAAATATTCGGCATCAGATTCCTTAGAATCCTTGCATTTTAGGTATAATGTGTCTTTGGCAATATTACTGACAACAATGCGGGGTATATTTTTATGAATACAAATTAACCCTCATGCGAGTCAATAAACGGGTCTTTTTGGTCCCTTTTTTCAAAAACGTTTAAAAACTTCTTTAAAATGTGATCGTATCAGACCAAAATATTCTACAAAATTATTTGTCGTAAAATTTTACTATAGGTCCCCGAATACACCAAAACTCTAAATCGTTCTTAAACGCCAGGAATGTGCCAAAAGTAAAATCGCATTTTAGGGTTTAGGGGTTAATGTTGTACTTTATCCGAGTTTATTAAGTTTTGTCCCACGTTTTGTCGACTTTGCCGACAGAGATATGCCCTCAGCCTGTGTGAATTGAAACGTCCATCTTTTGGCAATATCGAATCTACGGATAAAGGATTTTGTGGCCCCTTTTGTAATTTTCCGACAAAAAATATATTCGGTTTGAAGCTCAAAAGTGTTGCGGAGGATGTACTTGAAGGAATGGACGACATGGTACATTTTGGAAGTGGGTCTTATTATCATTCCTTTTGGTAGATATTGTGCCCAGCAGTCATTTCAGATGGTCTGAAAGCATGGACTTGTCCACGAAAAACATAATATCGAGCGTTTTTACAGCTATCGAACTATTTTCTGAGGAAGTATGGACTAGCCCCTGATAAGACTTGTAGTGCTGTAATAGGACAGCAAATACAAGTTGTTCCAAGAAAAATCAAAGCGATTCAAGAGCGCACCAGCTAGCCAGCCAGACGGACGGACATTACTAAATCGACTCCAAATTGTCTGAAACGGATTTCGTCCAAACATACATGGCTTTTAAACCCATTATTTCCATGAGGCACATTTTGCCCGTATGATGCTGAGGATATAAAGAGGAGTTCTTGATCTTTCCGTTGATGCCAATTATATTAATGAACATGGTCAGATAACAGAGTTTTAGCCTAATATATACGGAGTCCCACCGTGTTAATTATTTGTTGTGTGACCATAATCACGCTAGAGGACGTATTTAGAAGATAATAATAATTGTGGGATGATCGGATAGTATTTGGGGATAAAAATTACCTATGGTGTTAAAATTGGCAAAAATTGCAAATTTAATTTTGGTGCATATTTATAATTATGCAGGACAAATTTTGGTAAAATAACTTGTAATGTAGAGAAAAAACTGTTGACCTTTATCTTGATGCAAATTACAATAAATAACGGAACTGCCGAATATATATGAGGGTGGGAACTCCAATGCAGTTATTCCATTATTAATTGTTTGAGATTAACTCTTCCACTGATCCTACAAATTCAGTTCAAAGAAATGATCTCCATTTGGCTTGTATTTAAAACCGCACAGGCTCGTCACTGGCCAGATTGAATGGTATCAAAAAATTAAGCGTTCTTAACACTTTTAAAAAAAATTATGATCCGATTATGATTATGATACATACAAATGTATGATAATACGTCTCGGCCTGCAAATGCCAATATAATCAGCGGAAACATCAATCTTTTTATTTTTCAAGCACAAAGGACGTATTACGTATGAGCACGTCATAAAAACTTGATTTTTTTTAAATATTAAGTAAGATATCAACCAAAAAACAATAAAAACATTGGGGTTTTTTCACAAATTTTGCAATATGTTTTGTAATTGGGCACATACAGCAGTTCTTTGCATTGTACCCCAACCATGGATGACATTAAACGTTATATCTGAACTACATTAGCTGTAGTATTCTTTTAAAGTATACATTTTCCTGTGGACTTACGTCCTTTTCGTAATCAAATTTGTACGTTTTGTGGACTTACGACCTTTTCCGACAAGTCAGAACATATAGAAAAACGCGACATACTACCATTTTCTTTGTATCATACAACGTGTTTTATACGCTTCCACCAAAGATAATGGTAGAATGTCGCATTTTCTATAGGTAAGGCCACAAAACGGACAAATTTGAGTAAGAAAAGGTACTACAGCCAATATAGTTCAGATATAATGGTTAATGTCATCCATGGTTGAAGTACAATACAAAGAACTAGCATACACCTTTGGATGATAATCGGATGTTATTTGGCGGAGCCAGTGGGCCAAACTTTTGAACAAAAATCTGATAATTTCTATATTGCAACGAAAATTTACATTTGAAATCTATTTTCCTCTATAAGCGAACTGATTACGAAAGATGTACTACTGGCCTTTTTATTGATAGTAACTGGGATGCTGTATCTGTCCAAATACTTCACATTTTGATTTTTTTAATCATAATTTTTACTGTTTTTTCTGTTGTATATCTTACTTAACTTTATTAACTGAACCAAATAGGCTGGTAACTTATGGTTTTCTGGAGACATTTATTCACATAACGATATTAATTTGTATTCTGAATTCAATAAAGCAATACCTTCAAACGGACGGGTAAGTGCAATGTGCTAAAATGTTAATTGATTGAAATGTTATTAAACTAAGAAGACATCATGATTTCTGCTAACAACGAGCAGTATGAATTTGGAGTGGAATTAGACGACGGTGTCATGGGTCTAGTTCCCTATGGTTTTCACAGTGATTCTGAAAGTTCTGATGATGAACTTCCTAAACGCAGGAAGAGATTTCATGCTGAAGATTATACATGGTTTGTAGACAAAAACAAAAGATACAGAGAGTTGGGACAGAAATACTTGGGAAGACAAAATTTGGGATTACAATGTAGCAAAGAAACCACGTTCATTAAAGGAACGGTGCTTGTGCAAAAAAGAATCTCCGTGAAATGTTCGCAGATCTCCGATGAAAATAGCAGAGACATTTTTAAATGACATGGGAGGAAAAAAGGCTGCATGTAAACACTAATCCAATATGTTCAAACATCAAGGGTCAGAAATAGAAAACAGAATAATAAATTCTGGGAAACTAATGTAGACAACTCCCAACAACAAATTTGTAAGTGTGCCGGCGGAGCGATACTGGAACCAACGAGAACAAAGAAACCAGGAAACCCTTTGATGGTGATAAATAAAACACACAGATTTGATCCTTTGCCCGAGTATTTAAAGGATGGGAAGTTTCCTTTTATTGATTTTGACTGGTGAATAAAGTACACGAATATTGGTTTACTTCAAACAATGACAGGTCTTTTTGCTTTTATTCTGAGAGACGTGTGTGTGTTTCAACAACTAGTGATGACTTAACTATGAAAATTTCTCGCGGCATATATTGTGGTCAACTCGTCATTTCATCTAACGATTAAAAAATATCCCCACCGTGTCGCCACCTTCATGAAGAAAATAGGGGTTGCCACCAAGTTCATAGTTGACCAAACCATGGCACATCACAGAATCGTACAATAAACATTTGCGAGTTTGCAAAAAAATATTTTTAAATACGTTGAACGAGCTATCACAGTATGGCCAAACAGGAGTTCTATTGCGCGTACATTGAAAAACAAAAGTGGTTCAAAAATGGATGCCTAATGCAGCGTCGCACAGAGGGTTGAAATCTCAAAACACGCCGATTAATTCAAAAAATTAAATTCGGTTTTTGGAACAACTATTATTATACGGTTATAGGGTAAAGAATTCTACGTCTGTACCGAAAATATCAAGGTCATATGTTGTTTATTTTTACAGTTACACTGTGCTAAAGTTGAACTTTTATTCACATTTTCAAAAGTACCCGCAAAAAAATAAAATTAGCTGTTTTTAATGTGTAATATTTTTGATTTTGCGGATCAAAAGTGATAATTTTTGAATGGAATAGTCAAATACAGGTACTTATTAACATTCTAGAAAAAACGCGTTATAGAAAATGTGGTGTACAAATATAATTAAAATTAAGTAAAAATGTGTTGTTGGCGTTTTTTATTGTTGGACTGCAGAATTTTACATCTTTGTGTTTATTTCAGCTTTAGTCCATATTTTGTTGTATTCAAGTATTTGAATAACAACAAAATGTTTTACAGTGGATATGAAATTGATTAGTTGCGGGCGGAGGGTCGGGAATACTATAGTTTCAGTTGTCACCAAACAACTTCATCAGTTCCCTTTTCCGCCGACTCTGTATCGATAAACAGGTCAATAAGCCCATCCAGCAAATTAAACAAAATGAGAAATTTGCTATATGGCCCTAAAACTGATTACCCTACAATTTGAGTCGAACTAAAGAATTTTATATCCACCACTGTTTTTATGTCGTCTTTGCATTGCAAAGAATACGAACATATCCACTGTAAAACATTTTGTTGTTATTCAAATACTTGAATACAACAAAATATGGACTAAAGCTGAAATAAACACAAAGATGTAAAATTCTGCAGTCCAACAATAAAAAACGCCAACAACAATAATAGGCATCAGCACGGCCTTGTTGATCAATGCGTAATGCAAAAACAACAACTTTCTCGTTGTTTTACCCCCGCTTATTGAAGCAACACACTATGTTCGTATTCTTTGCAATGCAAAGACGACATAAAAACAGTGGTGGATATAAAATTCTTTAGTTCGACTCAAATTGTAGGGTAATCAGTTTTAGGGCCATATAGCAAATTTCTCATTTTGTTTAATTTGCTGGATGGGCTTATTGACCTGTTTATCGATACAGAGTCGGCGGAAAAGGGAACTGATGAAGTTGTTTGGTGACAACTGAAACTATAGTATTCCCGACCCTCCGCCCGCAACTAATCAATTTCATATCCACTGTAAAACATTTTGTTGTTATTCAAATACTTGAATACAACAAAATATGGACTAAAGCTGAAATAAACACAAAGATGTAAAAATGTGTCCATATTTTCCATATTTTCTGAAAGTACATGGAGTTATAAAAAAGATAGTATCTGAGAGGTGTGCAAATTTTAATTTTTTATTTTAGTGTAGAGTGTTTTCTTTCAAAATCAACTCATAACTCGTGCCGTTTTTTGCCGTTATTTTTTTATTGAAGAAATGGTGCAAATAGTTATTTATTAAAAAGCTGGAAATTATGGATTTTTTCCTCGCTATTATACTTATGGTTGTTATTATACCCTACACCACACTGTAAGGGGTATTATGTCTTTGTGCATTTGTATGTAACATACAAAATGAAACGAAATAGACCCATAGTTCCTTTTGGGGATATACACATAATCACTTTCTGAGTCGATTTATGCATGTCCGTCCGTCTGTCCATATATTTTTGTTCGCAACATACAGGTCGCATTTTTTGTCCGATTCAGCTGAAAATTGGGGACTACAATTTTTTTTTTTGCTTTTGGTGATATAGCTCCCATATATATTTTCGCCCGATTTCACGTTTTTGCTATTTGCACCAAACACGCTATATGCGTCCGATTTCGATGAAATTTGGAATGTGTGACTAAATTCGGTCTACAAATAAGTGTGCTAAATTATATCGAAATCGGTTCAGATTTGGATATAGCTTCCATATATATTTTTGGCCGATTTCACGTATTTTCTGTACCACACACGCTATATATATGTTGGATTTCGATGAAATTTGAAATGTTGGACTGAATTTGGTCTAGAAATAAATGTCAATCAATAATTGAACATATTGAAACATCTGAGATTATTTAAATAAGAAATGTAAATAAAACCGTGAAAATACTTTATACTCCCAAATTTATGAGGGCTTCGACAACCCTCTTCTAACCCCTGATATGCACCAAAACTGTGTTCGTTATATTAACACTAGACCACCCAAATGCTCCCCTGAATTAATCTGCCTCTTTCGGGATCTCACCCCACTGTGCGTCGGCAATGTCTCAACCCGTTTTTTGATTTCCTGCCTAAAATGGAGTCACACTATTGTCGAGCTCTCACTAGCAAAAAATATCTTTTGTCTGAATAGGGTTCCAAAGGACAACTTTACAAATTTTATGTTGATGACTTCTGTAGAAAAAAGAAGATTAAACCACTTTCCAGGACCACATTTTATTATATGTTTAAATAAAAAAAATAGCATTGTTTGCCCCCTAAAAAGACCAATGTGAAATTTGTGCTCGATATTTAGTTGGAAACCTCGGACTAGAAGAATATAACATTCACCAAAAAAAGAAAGAATATGCCAAAAAAAAGAAAAAAATAAACATAAGGAAGGAGAAATTAATGCTTTAACTCTTGACCTACAAGCCGTCCTAAAGGCTTTAAAATCGCAGGTCAGCAGCTTATATTATCGATCAAAGTTACAAATTCATGTGGGATGAGGCGGAAGGTGGTTTAAGTGCAAGCATATGAACTTTTTTTATTCAAGAAAAGTTCTGCCTGACAATAAAAATCCAACAAAAATAATATTTCACAGTTGTACATACCAAAATCGCAATTGTATAATGAGCAACGCATTGCTTAATGCATTAATTAAACACAATGTTATTATTGAACAAAAAATTCTAGAAATCGGCCACACCCAAACCCAAATGGAGGCAGATTGTGTTCACTCCTCAATAAAACGCGCCTTGAGAAATAAAGATATTGATATCCCATCCCAATATATTGGTGTTTGCAAAGCAGCCCGCCGTAAGCCCGAGCCGTACAAAGTTATGTATTTGGATCACACATTTTTTAAAAGTTTTAAAAACGTTTCATATTTTAAAACTATTCGACCTGGTCGTGGAAAAGGCTTATTTATTTCCAACTTTTTTAAATTTTTTACCTAAAAGCGTATATGAGTAAAAGTAAAAAAAATAGTTTCCTTGAAGCCAAGGTTTGTACTATTATAATACGCGAACTATTGTAGTTTACCAGGAACTATGACTATTGCCAGATCAAATTAAGTGTTTTTAACAAAGCTCAAAAATTTGCTTAACAAGTTAATATGCGTGGAAGTTATGACAGCGTAAATGAATTAAAATAGGTACGTTTTTACGTTGTTACTCGATTGCTGGTTAAAACATTCAAATGACGGATATGAGAAGAATACAAAATGAAGATTACACTTCAAATCTCCACTGCATCCACCTTTTATGGATGCTGGCATTTTTGAGCCGGATTTTAGGAGTTTTTGTATTTTTGATCTGGCGCATTCGGATATTTCTTAAAAACCAGTCGTAAGATTAAGTACTCGCGATTACAGATAATTTGATATGTATAATGACTATGTAGTCCAGACAACATCACAGTAATCCACTGCCAAAAGCCAAAATTTACTGCGATATTTAAAAAAAATATTTTTTGGGTACAGTATTTACAATATCCTTTTGATTGTGCGATATTTTAGGTTTTTTGACGGTCCGGATCATATACACTCCGGTTCATCTGAATAGAACCAACCAATATTTGGAATTGTAAATTATAATTTTGTGGACATGTATATAGTAGCCGATATTTTCAATACCTAACATGTTTCACATATGCGTCATAACGGTACTTTTTACTCGCTTTATGAAAAAATGTCAAAATATTAGCATTTTTAATGGTTCACCAGGATAGAACCACCCTAAGAATTTACACAAATCCTTTGTTAGATGTGGTAAACTTTAACAAAAAACTATTTATAATTATAAATAAATGCCGTGAGTGTTAATTGCTATCAAATTTTGTGCAAAAATTTATATTAGGGTCTTGAAATTTGATGAAAATCGATGCTTAAAGCTCCAAAAAATATTTTTATGAAGAAATCGGTAGAAACAATTTATAAAGACAAAATTTTATACTGAATTATGTTCAAAATTTTCTATACTACAATAAAATTACAAAAAAGTCACATTTGATAGGTTTATGAGTCCGAAACAGAGGAAATATGGTAAAGATAACTCAAATTTCTACCTTTCTAATCCAAAATTTGATATTTTATCTCAGGAAAGTGAATGCAAATCGATGGATTCCACCCAGTTGCGTTTGCTGTGGACATCTACAGGTCCAAAAAATAAAGAAAATTCCACCGCCGAACGCTCCATGTCAACATCAAGGGCTTTGATTTACAAGATATCGCATGACATGGAAAGCACAGAAACATAGGCGCTCTTTTTTGTATAATAACGGATCAGAAATATTTTTTCGGTACTTATACTATGAGGAAAAGATGTGTGAACATCATAAACATCAAAATTAAATCCTTTCCTTTCGAAAAAATTAACATCTGCCTTCCCCTATCGCTAAGCTCTTTCTTCACATTAAATGTCTTAGAACCTTTTGAAATTCCAAGGACTTGATGGTGACATGGAGCGTTCGGCGGTGGAATTTTCTTTATTTTTTGGACCTGTAGATGTCCACAGCCAACGCAACTGGGTCGAACCCATCGATTTGCATTCACTTTCCTGAGATAAAAAAAAAATTATGGATTGGAAAGGTAGAAATTTGAGTTATCTTTACCATATTTCCTCTGTTTCGGACTCATAAACCTATCAAATGTGACTTTTTTGTAATTTTATTGTAGTATAGACAATTTTGAACATAATTCAGTATAAAATTTTGTCTTTATAAATTGTTTCTACCGATTTCTTCATAAAAATATTTTTTGGAGCTCTAAGCATCGATTTTCATCAAATTTCAAGACCCTAATATAAATTTTTGCACAAAATTTGATAGCAATTAACACTCACGGCATTTATTTATAATTATAAATAGTTTTTTGTTAAAGTTTACCACATCTAAGAAAGGATTTGTATAAATTCTTAGGGTGGTTCTATCCTAGTGAACCATTAAAAAATGCTAATATTTTGACATTTTTTCATAAAGCGAGTAAAAAGTACCGTTATGACGCATATGTGAAACATGTTAGGTATTGAAAATATCGGCTACTATATACTCTACATGTCCACAAAATAATAATTTACAATTCCTCTCCTTCCGTCTGATATAACGGTATCTGTAGACAAATATTGGTTGGTTCTATTCAGATGAACCGGAGTGTAAGTCATATATCATGAAAATCTATCCACTAGAACGGCGGAAACGGCTACTACAAAAATTTAAATTTTTTTAAATATCTCGGTTTTTTGAAAATATCAGTTAAGAAGCCGACACACCGCTCGCGTTTTTACGGAAACAATTTTTAAAAAGTTTAGCGGTAGGGAATCTGTAACCGACTTATCCTAAAAATTGATTGTGAATGTGCATCCAAGGTCCTTAATGGATTTTATTGAAATAGGTCTATATCAATGTATTTTTTCATGGTTGATAGTGAAACCGGGTGAGCATAAAAAGTGTATGCACTTTGTGCAAATTATAACCGTTATACAGTTTTTTATCAGACTAACCTGCAGACGATGTTCGCCATAACCAGACTTAAGTTCACTCTTACGCCCACTTTTTAAATTTTCAATTTTAATCATTTCTACAAAAACTACTGAACCGATTTTCCTGAAATTGCCAGGGAATGTACAGGGATGGCCCCAGGTTAAAATATGCTACATATGCTATATTTACAATAATTACTAATATATCAGTTTGGAAATTAATTTGCGAAACAATTATACCTACCTACTTCTTTAGGACCTAAAGACTTGACCTCGCCCACTTTTTAAAATATGTTACATCCATGCTGATCCGATTTTTCTGAAATTTTCAGGGAATGTACAGGGATGGCCCCCGGCGAAAATAGTATACATATTTCCAAGAATTTCGAAGGGGGCGGGGTATTTCCCAGTGCAATACTTAAAAAACTGTCATATCTTTATGAATAGAAATCAAATGCCGTCATAACCTAACTTAGGTTTTTATGGAAAGAAAATATTACCACGCCCATTTTTTTCAATTTTCAATTTAAGTTTTTTCTGCAAAAACTACTGAACCGATTTTCCTGAAATTGTCAGGGAATGTACAGGGATTGGCCCGGAAAACCGCCTACATATTTTATTGAATTCCAGAGGGGGCGGGGTATTTCTCCTATGCGACATTTTTAAAAAACGCTATATTTGCAAAACTTACTCATGTATCGTTTAAAAAAAATACGGATTAATCTACATTCTAGGTACTTCTTTGGAGTCTAAAGAACCGACCAAGCCTGTTTTTTATGCCCTCCACCATAGTATGTAGGGTATATTAAGTTTGTCATTCCGTTTGTAACACATTGAACTAATCATTTGCGACCCTATAAAGTATATATATTCTTGATCAGGATAAAATTTTAAGACGATCTAGCCATGTCCGTCTGTCCGTCCGTCTGTCCGTCTGCTGTAATCACTCTAGCGTCCGCAATAATTGAGATAGAGTGCTGAAACTTTGCACCCGAGGGTCTTTTTTCCATAGGCAGGTCAAGTTCGAAGATGGGCTATATCGGTCCACTCTTTGAAATAGCCCCCATATAACGGTACCTCCGGATTTGAGGTATTTCGACGTTCTTCGCCACATTTGCAAACACATTAGCTATAATTTGGCACT
Source organism: Musca autumnalis (assembly GCF_047663935.1). Classification (NCBI taxonomy): domain Eukaryota; kingdom Metazoa; phylum Arthropoda; class Insecta; order Diptera; family Muscidae; genus Musca; species Musca autumnalis. Next base: position 47,191,221 of record NW_027411755.1, read on the forward strand.
TAGGGTTCCTAGTAATCAACAAACTTATATCCCAAAGGATATGGGCATAGGTCCATGTTTTGGTATAGTCCCCATATAACGATACCTCCCGATTTTCGGTATTTGGAGAATTTTAGCCACAATTTTAAACCGAACTATCTGCAATTTGACGTTTAAGGTTCTCAGTGGTCATGAAACATCTCCACGAAACATCGTCAACCAAGTTCCATGCTTTGGTATAGCCCCCATATATCGGTATCTTCCGATTTTCAGTATTTTGAGAATTTAAGCTACAATTTTTAACCGAACTAGGTGTAATTTGCCATTTGAGGCTCTCAGTGGTCATGAAATATCTCCACCAAACATCGTCAACATAGGTCCATGTTTTGGTATAGCCCCCATATATCGGTACCTCCCAATTTTCGGTATTTTGAGAATTTTAGCCACAATTTGTAACCGAACTATCTGCAATATGACATTTGAAGTTCTCAGTGGTCATGAAACATCTCCACCAAACATCGTCAACATGTTTTGGTATGGCCCCCTTATAACCGTACCTCCCGATTTTCGGTATTTTGACCATTTTAGTTACAATTTTTAACCGAACTAGCTGTAATTTGACATTTAGGGTTCTCAGTGGTCATGAAACATCACCACGAAACATCGTCAACATAGGTCCATGTTATGGTATAGCCCCCATATATCGGTACCTCCCGATTTTCGGTATTTTGGGAATTTTAGCTACAATTTTTAGCCGAACTAGCTGTAATTTGCCATTTGAGGTTCTCAGTGGTCATAAAACATCTCCAACGAAACATCGTCAACATAGGTCCATGTTTTGGTATATACCCCCATATAACTTTACCTCCCGATTTTCGGGAATTTTCAGTGGTCACGAAATTTCTTCACTAAAGTTCGTCAACATGGGCCCATTTTTGAGGGTCTACATTGTTTTGATGAAACTACCCTCAATTTGACTCTTGAAGTTCCCTGCAGCTATAAAACTTTTCCGCCAAAAAATTTAAAGATAGGTTGACTCTTTGATATAGCCCCGTAGGTGGTACCTTTCACCTAGCTGAACACATTTTTTAAATTAGATTAGATAACACTGTGCAAATTAGATAACACTGTGAAACACTGGGGCACGGAAAATTCCTCTTGTGGAAGAAAGGCCTTGGTGAGTATATTATGAACCCCGAAGGACAGATCCACCGTGAGTCGAACTTCCGCGTTATGGCGTGATGAAATTTTTGTTAGAGACCCTGTGGGCCAACAGGAATTAGCGTTATATCTTTGTTCACTGTTGCTAAAGTGCTCTACAAAAACAACAAACAAAGATATAATGCTAATTCATGATGGCTTACAGGGTCTCTTGCAAAAACTTAATCACGGCATAACGCGGAAGTTCGACTCACGGCGCATCTGTCCTTCGGGGTTTTTAGTATACTCACCATTGTCGAAAAGTTGTTACACCTTAAATTGTAAAAGGACCCTAATAATTCCATTTTAATTAAGACTTTTTTATGGTGGAGGGTATAAAAAGTTCGGCCCGGCCGAACTTAACGACTTTTTACTTGTTTTAATTAAAAAATAACAGTTCGTGGTCCACATGTGCACTGCACATTTAAGTTCTTAAGCAACCCTTAATATTCGTGTGCGTGGCACAGTGTGTACTGTCTTTGGCTAGAAATCAGAGGGTTCGTGGGTTCAATTCGGGCAGACAGCGAAATAAAGTAAAATAAAAGTAAGAAGTGTAATGAAATTTCTCTGTTCTAAAAATAGAATTTTTTCACCCTACTTTTCAACTTCTAGTGGCCACAGAATAACTAGTTATTCTAGTGGTCATAAAATAACTGAGTGCGACATGCCCTTGCAAAAATAATGGGGAAGAAAGGTGGTTTGTGAGTAGTTACGGCTGCCAAAAATCCCTTACAAAACCCATGATTTTGGGAGGACCTTGTTTGCTGGGTAGTAGTTGGTGAACACTGTTCTAATCACTTCTCGAATACACGCTAATATCTAGCGGAAGATATTGAAAACATTCAAATAAATGTTGGGTTTCTTTAAATGGGATATAATCTTGAAATAAAACTGTATAGGGTAATGTTCATTTGGAAATGCGTGTAAATCGCGAAATCCTCAATATCACTTGATGCACATGCGGTTTACCACTACAGCAATTTATTTTCTTTTAATATGTACATATTTGCCATTACTTACTTTGGCCGCTAAGATGTAGCATCGTCTGCAGTTTAGTGTCCAAAAAACTGTATAACGCTTATAATTTGCACAAAGTGCATACACTTTTTATGCGCATCCGTTTTCACTATCAACCATAAAAAAATACATCTATCTAAACCTAGTTCGATAAAATCCATCAAGGACCGTGGATGTAATAGCATCACACACTATTTTTGGGATAAATCGGATACAGCTCCCTTGCCACTATATGTTTTCTTCATTGAAAGGGAAACGATCTACAGAAAACGCGATTAAAATTTTCAAAAAACTTTTTCGCACATTTTTCTTTTTTGCACTAGCCGTTTCCGCCGTTCTAGTGGATCTATGATTTATATTATCCAGACCGTGAAAAAAAACTAAAATACCTTGGGGTCCCAGCACAATCAAAACGAAATTGTAATTACTGTACCAAAAATTGTCTTTTTAGAAAAAATATCGTACAAATTGTTGGCCTTTTACAGTAGATTACTATGATTCTATATAGACAACATAGTCAATATACACATCAAATTATGCGTAATCGCGAGTTCTCTAATTCTATTATTGGCCTTTTGAAATACCCTAATGCGCGCTGCATTTAGATACAAAAAACACCTAAAATCTGGCTTCAAAATGTCATCTTAATTTTGTATTCTTCTACTTTTACTTTGGGTAGATAGCAGTGACTTAAACGGTTTAACCAGCAATCGAAAAACAACGTAAAAAACTCGTTTGCTTCAACGTGCTTTTACCTATTTTTATTCATTAACGCGATCATATCTTCCACGCAAATTAGCCACATTTTTGAGCTCTGTTCAAGAACACTTCACTTGGTCCAGCCATTATCGTATTTTTGGTATACTGCAAAATTAATTTTTGTTCACTTTCACTCATATACAGTAAATTTTTTATTTCATGAAATTCATATTGAAGGAAAAGGTCGTAAGTCCAATGACAAATACAAAACTGTAAAAGGAAAAGGTCGTAAGTCCAAAGGCATCCAATTATCTCCCAAACGCTACGGAATTTGGTCCAACAAAGTTCAGATATTGAAGCGGAATAAACTGATTTTACCACCATAATAACATTTTTAAAGCGGTGGAGTGTTTTTCTTCCTCCTGAAAAATGTCTGAAAATGGACTTTCGACCTTTTCGTACGTAGCACACAATATATTGAATATATATACCAATTTTATTATAATTTTTCTTATCCTAGAATAAAACGTAGTTTTTATACCATCCACCATAAATTTGGGGGTTACATAAAGGTTGTCATTCCATTTGTAACTACTCGAAATAATCATTGTAGACCCCACAAACTATATACATATATTCTTGATCAGGTTGCAATTCTACATCGATATAGCCATGTTCGTCCGTCTGTCCGTCTGTGGAAATTACTCTAGCGTCCGAACGGATTGAAGTAGGTGGATGCCATTTTGGTAAAATCTATTATATGTACGTAGGACTTTTGGTATTGAAAGCGGGCTATGTAGGTCCACGTTTTCGTATAGCACCCATACAAAGTGACGCGTCATATTTGTCCCAAATTTTGAATGTATTAATCCCATTTGACCACAAAATCGGTTGTAAATTTGTATTTTGTGTTTACAGAGGATAAGAAACATATCTACCATAAAATTTTTATATAGGTCCAAGTTCCGATATAACCCGCTTAGTACGATATCTCCCGATTTTCGGTGTTTTGAAGGTTTTAACCTCATTATCACACCGAAATGGTTTAGTCTTCGTAGGTATAGGTCTACGGCTTCATATAGCGTCCATAGAACGGAACCTCCTGAATTTCGGTATTTAGAAGGTTGTGACTTCAATATTCCTCACAAATGCCTGATATTTGGTATTTAGTCTCCGTTGGGAGTATACAAATTCACGCTTGAAATTTGTCGGTATAGGTCCACGCCTTCATATAGCCCCATAGGACGATATCTCCCAATTTTCGGTATTTTTGAAGGTTTTAGCTATATTATTCTACCTGAATGGCTGAAATTTGATATTTCATCCTCCTTTGAGCTGCAAAACTTTGTCCCAGAAATTTATCGGTATCGGTCCACGTTTTGATGAACACCCCATGGAACGGTACATCCCAATTTTCGGTATTTTGAAGGGTTTAGCCTCATTATAACACCGAAATGGCTAAAATTTGGTACATAATCTTCGTTGATGGTATAAAACTTTCCACCTGAAATTGGTCGGTATAGGTCAAAGTCTTCATATAGCTCCCATAGAGCGGTACCGCCCGCTTTTCGGTGTTTTGAAGGGTTTAGCCTCATTATAACACCGAAATGTCTAAAATTTGGTACATAGTCTTCGTTGAGGGTATAAAACTTTCCACCGGAAATTGGTCGGTATGGATCAACGTCGTCATATAGCCCCAATAGAACGGTACATCCCGATTTTCGGTATTTCGAAGGTCGTGTCCTCAATATCCCACCGAAATTTGTGAAATTTGGTATTCAGTGTTAGGTAGGGGTGCAAAATTTTCCACCTGAAATTTTTGGTATAGGTCCATGTCTACATATAGCCCCCATAGAAAGGTACCTCCTGATGTTCGGCATGTTGAAGGTTGCTGCTCAATATCCCATCGAAATTACTGACATTTGGTAGTTAGTCTTCGTTCCCCACCGAAATAGCTGATATTTGGTATTAAGTTTTTGATAGGGGTATAAAACATTCCACCCACATGTGCCGGTATAGGTCGACGTCCTCAAATACCCGTTTAGTCTCCGTTGTGGTACAAAACTTTCCACCTGGAATTTTTCGGTATTGTTCAATGTTTTTATATAGCCAACATAGAAAGGTCCCTCCGAATATTAGATATTTTAAAAGTTTTAGCCACATTAGTGAACGGGAATAGCTGCAATTTGGTATTTAGTCTTCGCTGGAGTGACGAAACTTTCCTCCAGAAATATATCAACGTTTTATACAGCCTCCATGAACGGTACTCCCGATGTTGTTAACTATCCAAATCCCGAATATCCAAGTTTAGGTCTAGTCGGTATTGCCCAATTTTATGTATTTCGCTTAATTTGGAGAATTATAAATATTGGTCCATGTTTTAGAAAGAACAAAAATGTTGCCCCATATGAGCTGTTTTAAAGGGAGTATTATCAGTTGAGATATATGTACTACTTCTGCAATAAAGAGAAGAGTTTTGCACTTTCATAAACGAAATTAAACTAATTGTTCCTATTCACTTCAATACAGTTCGTGGTGGAGGGTATACAAATTTCGGCCCGTTGGAACTTAACGCTTTTCTTACTTGTTAACAATATGAACTCAAAACCCCGCAGGCAATCAACAATAGCTCTCGAATATTTTTATTAATTTTTCCAAACTTTTTGATGCCCTTCACCCAATTTAATTTAGTTCAGTTAATCCCTGCTCTCGGCAATATGTAAGTGTAGTAAAAATACTTAAAGGAATTTTTGATCCTTGGAATGCTCATGTGCATGTATTGTGGTGTCTGGTATCACATGGTCACCCCCACTGACCCGACTATACCCATTGTTCAATTTTTTTTTTCATTTATTTTAAAGCATTTTTATGCTTTTGTATTTGACTTTATTCGCTAATTTTTCCGTGAACTGTACAAAATTCTGTTAATTGAATACCTTTGTATAAATGTCATTGCAATAATGAAAATGTTGTGCTTTTGCATTGAATGAATTTAAAATTGCGTAACTACAAAATTAAATATTTAATAACGAAACAATAACATTTTGAGGTGATGACAAAAACAAATATTGCGATTTACTTGCAATACTAAACATACACATACAAACACATACAATGTATGTATGTGTTTGCTTATCCGGGGGATTTATATTATGAAGTGAATATGACGCTTGAAATTGTAGTCATTATTAAGCCCCTTCTGGATATTATTACTTATTATGATTTAACATCAATGCATTGCCATTAAAATAGACTATCATTTGTGGAAATGTTGCGTCAGATTGTTTGCTGTGTCATTTTGCATGGCTCCCAAATGTGTGATTCGTGTCTAGCCTTAAGGCATAATAACTGAATCAGCAAATACAATTCATATCTGCCAGCTTGGTATTCCCCCATATAATACTTATGTCTAAAAAAATGCTACATAAAATACTGCAAAGAGTGCGTACTTAAAGAGTGTGGGTGATATACCTACCGAATGTCGATACTGGCTGCATAACCACTTATCATTTGCTGTTTTAGAGTTGAGGGTATTTAAGAAAGTGTTTTGTATGACAAAAACGGAGAACCTAAGTACTTGCCTGTTAATATTTTTTTGTCTTCTTTCTTTTATGATTTTGTTGTTGTCGTTTTTTTAGCTGCAAAGGAAATACAATTCAGATAAAATCATGGTAAAGTAAAATAAAAACGGCAACAAGAACAATTCTACAACAAAATGGTTATTGCTAACAAAGATAACCCCTTAGGATGATGCTTCAAGTCATCCACTCATGTGTGGTTTAAGAGTTGCTTTACTGCGTGTATTGCCCTTTTTTTGGTAAGGATGTTTGTGTGTGTTTGGAAGAAAATATGTCCTGTGCCAAAGATATGATGAGTGGTTACAGTGGTGACTAGCATATAAGAAATGACACAATTAAATCCGAGCAGAACTATGGCGGAAAATGTACACAGAGCTCGGTGATGAATGGGTTTTTTGTTGTAAATTCCCTACACATGTATGCTTGATCTAAGCCCCGAAATCCTTTTTACCACTGTACCTCCATTCTTCACATAATCGTTTTTGACATAAACACCGTGTGTGGTTATAGCTGCTCATATGACAGTCTCCTCTGCTGCTGCTGCTCATGTCGTTTATTTTGTTATTGCCACAAACTGTTTAAGACAAGATATACTCCCCCGTTTTTGTTGGCATATGTGTGCAATGACAATACAACTACCACAATCTTTCTAAACACGGTTATGAATTGTTCTGCAGCAGGATATCTTTCTTACTGGTTTCTATTCGACAGTTTTTTTTTTGTATTGTAGTCTATTTTTTGTTGTTATTCTTGCTGTTGTTTTTCAAGTGGTACGTGATAATTTCACACTTTATGAAATATTGTTGATGGTAGTTTTGAAGATATGTGTTATGAGAGTATGTGCTAAATTGCCAAAGTGACTTAATAACATTGTTGTCAGTGGGGAAGGGGCTATGATAGTATAATATGCCTTGTCAAAATCATGAATCTTTAATTGAAGCAATTTTTCATATTAACTTTTATGGGTCCGTAACAATGGTAATTTAAATAAAGAAAGTGAAATACAACTGCTGAAGTGCACATCAAATGTTTAATAGTTTTACCAAAAAGCGAAGAGGCCTGGATTTAAAAACGGATTATTTTGTCAGTCTCATATCTTTAAAACCGTTAAAAATTGTGATTCACTGTCGGAGGCAAACTTGTGTACCTTGAAAATAAATCGATTTTATATAATTTTTCTCCGATTCTGGTCCATACAAGTATGTATGTACCTAGCCATTCAAAAATTCAAAGAAACAATCAACTACCAAATAAGTAAGAGGGGGTTATAGTGGACAGGGAAGACTATGCGATACCCTACTCCACTACACCTGGGCATTATTTTCCATGGAATTCCTTTTATATGATTGCGACATATTTTAGCCGTCCGGTCATACATACACAAGTTCATCGAGGGACATAGAACATACATACATATATACACTGTTATTACTGGAAACGTAAGGTATTATTTTGCGTATTTTATAATGACCAATCGGGGCTTTTTCGCTACATATTATTAAAACAAGTTAGAAAGTAACAGTCAGCTGTGCCGATGGAGATATACCCTCAGCCTCGGACACAAAGAAAATAAGTAAACTCAATACTTATTGGTTTTGAAATGTTTGGCCAGTTTCCCAGGAAGAATGGACTTTGACCGCCAAAAAATTGTACCGTCGCACAATGGTCTCAAATCCAAATTTTCTGGTCAAAACTATTTCAACGTCCATTTTGTATTGAAATTAATTATTATTTATATTAAATGTGTACAAACAGCAATTCTTACGTTTTATCGACCAAAATGACCAAAAACATCCAAAATTTGTTGAATAGTGTGGTCCCGTTGTGTGGGGTCTAAACCGGTGCCGTGACATAACTCCCAAAACGATTTTGGGAGCTATGTCCGACCCCCCCTAGCGGACATAAGTCCCAATGGGTGTTATGTCCGTTTTTAAATTTTAAGTGATTTTTATTTAAATATAATTTCTATTTCAAATGTATAAGAAAAAATTAAAAATTAACTTTAAGTTCATATGCATTTTTCATTTCATAAAATAATTAATAGTTGATTTAAAATTGTTAAGAAAATTAAGTACAAAATAATATAATATTCAAAATTTGCCTTCAAACTTATTTTAAACGATAAATGCTGCCTTCAGGAAAATAAAAGGTTTTTGTTAAAATTCGCAAATACTTTCTGAAAAAAGATAAGCGCCGCAGGCATAAATATTAAAAAAAAAACAAGTAAGAACGGCGTTAAGTTCGGCCTGGCCGAACTTGTTATACCCTCCACCACAAGTTGTATTGAAGTAAAATGGAATAATTTGTTTCCTTTCGTGTATGAAGAAGACTTAATACTAAATTTCAGCAATTTCGGTAAAACAATGTGAGGCACCATTCTATGGGGGCTATTTCAAAACGTCGATCTATACCGACAAATTTCTTACGGAAAGTTTTTAGGCTCAAAGAAGACTAAATACCAAATTTCCTATATTTCGGTAAGAGAATGTGGCTAAAACTTAAAATTACCGAAAATCAAGAAGTACGCTTCTATGGGGATATAGGAAGACGTGGAGTATTACGAAAATCGGGAGGTACCGTTCTATGGGGGCTATATCGAAACGTGGACCTATACCGACGAGGCACCATTCTATGGGGGCTATTTCAAAACGTCGATCTATACCGACAAATTTCTTACGGAAAGTTTTTAGGCTCAAAGAAGACTAAATACCAAATTTCCTATATTTCGGTAAGAGAATGTGGCTAAAACTTAAAATTACCGAAAATCAAGAAGTACGCTTCTATGGGGATATAGGAAGACGTGGAGTATTACGAAAATCGGGAGGTACCGTTCTATGGGGGCTATATCGAAACGTGGACCTATACCGACGAATTTTAGTCAGAAATGAGGCAATATGAAAGCGTGGATCTGTACAGACATATTTCTGGCGAAAAGTTGTATATCACATTGAAGTCTAAATACCAAATTTCAGCCATTTCGGTGGAATATTGAGGCCACAACGTTTAAAATACCGAAAATCGGGAGGTACCGTTCTATGGGGGCTATATGAAGGTGTGGACCGATACCGACAAAATTCTGGGAGAAAGTGTTGTACCCCTAAAGAAAACTACGTACCAAATGTCAGCCATTTTGGTAGGATAATGAAGCTAAAACCTTCAAAATACCGAAAATCGGAAGGTACCGTTCTATGGGGGCTATATGAAGGTGTGGACCGATACCGACAAAATTCTGGGGGAAAGTTGTATACCCCTAAAGAAGACTACGTACCAAATTTCAGCCATTTTGGTAGAATAATGAAGCTAAAACCTTAAAAATACCGAAAATCGGGAGGTACCGTTCTATGGGGGCTATATAAAGGTGTAGACCGATACCGACAAAATTCTGGGGGAATGTTTTATACCCCTAAAGAAGACTACGTACCAAATTTCAACCGTTTTGGTAGGATAATGAAGCTAAAACCTTAAAAATGCCGAAAATCGGGAGGTACCGTTCTATGGGGGCTATATCAAAACGTGGACCGATATATCCCATTTTCAATACCAACCATCCTGCAAGTCATAAAAACTTCTATACCAAATTTTGACTCTCTATCTTTAAAATTGCGAGCTGTATCTTGATTTCAACAGACAGAGGGACGGAAATCGACATAGAATTTTATGCTGATCAATAATATATATACTTTATAGGGTCTCCGACGAATATTTCGATGTGTTACAAACGGAATCCATATGGTGGAGGGTATAAAAACAAAAATATTTTCACAATTTAAGAAGATAAAAAGTTGTTGTAAAAAATATTTAAATACTTTCTGAAAAACAAACAGAGCCGCAGGCGAAAATATTTTTGAAAAAAATCGCGCGATTTTTTACAAAAATATTTTTAAAATTTAAGAAATAAAAAGTTTTTGTAAAAATATTCAAATACTTTTTGAAAAACAAACAGTGCCGCAGGCGAAAATATTTTTGAAAAAATCGACCGAAAGATTCAAATACTTTCTGACAAACAAAAAGCGCCGCAGGCGAAAATATTTTTGAAAAAATCGCGCGAAAATTTAAGAAAATAAAAAGTTTTTGTAAAAATATTCAAATACTTTCTGAAAAAGGATAAGCGCCGCAGGCAAAAATAATTTAAAAAAATCGCGCGATTTTTTACAAAATTTTTTTTTACAATTTAAGAAGATAAAAAGCTTTTGTAAAGATATTTGCGATTTTTTACAAAAATATTTTCACAATTTAAGAAAATAAAAAGTTTTTGTAAAAGTATTCAAAAATATCTTCACAATTTAAGAAGATAAAAAGTCGAAACTATTTTTGAAAAAAAAAATCGCACGATTTTTTACAAAATTATGATCACAATTTAAGAAGATTAAAAGTGTTTGCACAAATATTCAAATACTTTCTGAAAAACGAAACTATTTTTGAAGAAATATCGCGACTTTCTTTATAAATATTTTTACAATTTAATAATAATAATAATAATTTTATGAAATCAGGAGGATTTTGCGGATACTTCGGTATTGGTTGGCACTTAGGCCTTCTCAAATGTATAATTCCGCTTACACTATAACTTCTACTCTAAAATTTAAAAAATGTATAACTATAAATTTCAAAATTTCTTTGCTTAATTTTGAAATTTATAGTTATAAATAAACTAGCTGACCCGGTCCGCGTTGCTGGCCCGTTGTTTGGGTTCTCCGTGTAAACTTTAGTTATCTATCCAGCATTGATACAGCCATAATTAGGCATCCCTCTAGAAACTTCATAATATAAATCAATGTTTTGACATAAATTCCATGTAATGGTATCCCCCAAATTTAAGATATAAAATCTCTTTTATTATACCCTTCACCATAAATTGACAGTTTAAAGCACTTTGTGACCCACATATAATGGTCGGTGCACGTCAATTGACATTGCTATATATTGGATTGTTGGTCTCGGTTGGGGTCGTAATTATTACTGCAGAGAATTGTCAGTATAGGTCCATGTTTTGATATAGCTCCCATAGAACGGTACCGGCTGATTTTCGCTATTTTTGAGGATTTAACATCATTATCACACCGAAATGGCTAAAATTTGGTTTTAATGTAATTTAAAGAGGAGAGCATAAATATTCGTATCGACCGAAAGACAACAGTTATAGGTTCACGTTTTGATATAGCTCCCATAAAGCAGTACCTCCCGATTTTCGAAAGTTTGGAGATATTGTCACTTTTGGGGGTCGTAAACAGTCTTGCAGAGAATTTTCAGTATATGTCCTCGTTTTGATATAGCTCCCATAGAAGGGTGGCGCCTGATTTTCGCTATTTTGGGTGGATTTAACCTCTGGATAGTGACATCTCAAGTTTTGATATAGCTCCCATAAAGCAGTACCTCCCGATTTTCGAAAGTTTGGAGATATTGTCACTTTTGGGGGTCGTAAACAGTCTTGCAGAGAATTTTCAGTATACGTCCTCGTTTTGATATAGCTCCCATAGAAGGGTGGCGCCTGATTTTCGCTATTTTGGGTGGATTTAACCTCTGGATAGTGACATCTCAAGTTATCGGGATTTTACTGTATTCCAAAATGTGGATTTGATCGCGCTATCCCACTTATTCTTTAGTGTTCAGCGTTTATAGCGTTTTTTAGGCACGCTTACAAAATTATGTATATTATCTGAAATAATAAATGTTTGTAAATTTTGTGATGACCGCGATATTTCACTTTTCGCGATATTTCACTTCCGCGAAGACCATTCAGGGTCAAGACAGTAATTACAGTAGAATTGCAAACAATCTATAAACAATACGATCAAAAATATCATGGACTTCAGATTTACAAAAAAAAAATGTTTGAAGGAGAACCTCCGGTCACTACACTTAGCCGTATTAAAATAGCTCACGACCGCGTTATCCCACTTGTTCAAGCTAGTGTTTATATCATTTTTGTGTCACGCTTACTAAAATTATGTACATTAATTGAAATAATACATTTTTGAAAACCGCTCCCTACACTTAGCGGGATAGAAATATATTACGACCTATTCTCAGACCTAAAAACTCCACATACAAAATTTCATAAGATTTTTCCAATCGATTTTTCGGAATTTCTATATAGTGACATCTCAAGTCATCGGGATTTTACTGTATTCCAAAATATGGCGTTGACCGCGTTATCCCACATATTGAAGCCAGTGTTATAGCGGTTTTGTAGTCACGCTTACTAAAATTAGGTATATTATCTGAAATAATACATTTTTGAATCATTTGGGATGACCACGATATTTCACTTTCGCGACGACCATTCAAAAAAATATATAGCCTATTTTCCCAGTACATTATCTGAAATATTCAAGAAAATCTATTCAGCCGTTTTTGAGTCTATTCGGAACATACAAACATACAAACAAACAAACATACTAACATACACACATTGCCTTTTATATATTAGAAGATAATTTATACAATAAGAAAAAAATGGTTGGGAGTTATGTCCGCAAATTTTTTGGGTGTTATGTCCGCTTTGCTTCACGGACACAACTCCCAACGAATTTTGGGAGTTATGTCCGCAAAGCGCAGCGGACATAACGCCCAAAATCATTTTGGGAGTTATGTCCGTGGGAGTTATGTCCCGGCACCGTCTAAACCAAAACATTGACCTATGTTTATAATTTTTGGTACGAAGGATACATATCTTCCAAGAGGTCGAAATACCAAATTTCAGCCGAATCGGTCATAAAGTGTCGCTAAAATTCACAAAATATCTAAAATCGGACGGTACTTTTATGTGGGGGCTATGACAAAAAATTTACCTATTTTCAAAAAACTTATACATACAGTATTTCCCGGATATAAACACTGTGGAAAATGCAAGCAAAGCAGTGCATATAAGCGGGGGATTCATATATCGAAATCCCGTTTATAAGCACAATCAGTGCCTATATACAAATCCCGCTTATAAGCACTATCGGTGCATATATTAATCAAACAAAAAAAGGCATTTCATTCATAAGAAAACATCCCACTTCTTTGTGTAGTATTAGGCTCGGAAGTTACGAATATTTAAAGAGAGAAGAATCTTAATTATTTTTATTCCTAATGGTTCGGCCGGGTCAAACCATGAAATATTCTGACCTAATATAAAATAATTAGTTTTCATGCTGTTACGAAAGTACCAATGTTCACAATTTTAGGCAAAGAAGTCTTTTGACCACTGAGAACCTCAAAATACCTAAAATCGGACGGTACCGATATATAACGGCTATACCAAAACTTGGAAACATAAATGCAAAATTATAGCTAATTCGGTCTGAAAATGTAGATGAAAACCTCAAAATACCTGAAATCGGACGGTACTGTTATATGGGGGCTATACCAAAACTCGAACTGCAAACAAGAGATTCATCTTTCCAAAATTTCAGCATTCTATGTCTTTTTTTGTGGATGCTAGAGTGATTACCATAGACGGAGGAACGGAAATGCATAGATCGAATCCGAATTTTACCTTGATAAAGAATATTTATACTTTATAGTGTTGCAAATGATTACTTCAATGATTTACAAACGGAAAAACAACACACTTCGTACTATGGTGGAGGATATAAAAAGTCCATTATTTTTGCCTGTGCATTGTCTAAAATAGAACTGCTCTATATAACACTATGCAACACCGAAAATGCAAACAACTTCTAGTATGCATTTTTTGAAAGTACATATTTAGAATACAAAAACCCTAATAGGGTTTTGTCCTGTTAGATCCAGTTCGGATTTTATGGCCTCATTTAAACCGGGCTAAATCTACACTTTTTTGCATTTATCAAGCCTTTATCTCAGAAACGAATAGGAATTTGGCCTTGCTGTCTTTAGCAATATTGTAGCCCTAAACTAGTAGAACATATCTTTTTAACAAACCACTTAAGAAAAATCTATAAAATATAGAAAAATTTACATAATTGCTGAAATTCTGGTCAGTATCGGCTAAACTATTCGGAGTTGAACCAAGTAACATTTTGCAAAAATCTTCCCAATAAAGTTCTCAACAATTCTTTAGAACATTCTGGAACTCTAAACTGCTTACTTCATGTTGTTTCAGCGGTATTTTGCATCATGTCTTTTACAACGCGCATTTCAAACACAGTTCACACCAACAGTTTATTCTCGCATTTCGGTTTTCACTACATTATTGACATTTTTATTAAATCGTCGTTGCAAAATGTACTGAAAACAACGGCATAGAGGCATTTTACAACAATGACATTTTCCAAAGAGTTGTGTATTACATTCCGGGGAATATTTTTGCACAAGAAAATATTCAGAAAAAATTAACGGTTTTGGAGATACGGTGGAAAGTGTATAAAAATTGTGGAAGTTTTGCATATATTTTGAAATTTGAGGCAATAAATGTAGTTTTTCGAGTTCATTATTTCTCCAAATATTTTATTCTTGTCCTTATCTATATATTTGCTTCAGAGGTCAGAAGAAGATTCACATTGGTTTCAGAGATATAGCGCCGAATTTCTTTAAAAACTCAATATTTAACCATGTTTAGATGGGGCCATAAAATCCGAGCTGGATCTGACACAACAAAACCCAACTAGGGTTTCTTGTCGTTTGGGTCTGTACTTTCAAAAAATCCTCAGTTCGAATTGTTTGCACAAGATCACCTTAAAAATGTTGAACAGTGTAATCTACTTCATGAAGAAATTTATTGGCTGGCTTGACAGCCTTACGAATAATACTTATTACATTTATAACTTCTTTTTTCGAGGAACACTCATTTTCATGTAATTCATTATTCTCCGACATAACTTCTCTGACTTCCCCTGGATCTCCTTAACATTGTAGGTTGTTACTGCTTGTCAAAAATCACATCGTATGTAAATGCAAAAACATGCCTTTTTAACTGAGTAAATAATATTCATTGATTCTCTAAATTAGTCAAAAAATTTTTGCCTTTTTACCACCGCCATAACCAGTCAGTAGATCGAGTTAATGGCTTATTTATTTTTATTGCAATTAGCTCAGCTTTCTCTAAAAGCATATTGCCTGAAAGAACAGCTCTAAACGCACGCATTTCGAAGATTGCCTGCTCATTTTGCGTTTTATATTAAGATTTCTTCACGAGTCTTTCTCCACTTTACTGTCTTTTTCACGTATATGTTTGCCATATTTAACGCCTATGAAAAATTTTACTATCATCCAAATTGTTTTGAGCCGGTGCATACAAACGAATTGATTAAGCGAAAATGAAAGAATGATGACCAAATTTCAAGTCCTTATAAGAGGGGAATGCATATAAGCGGGATGTATATATCGAAATAATGCCAATGTATTTTGAATCAAAAATAACATTTGCACTAATTTCAGTGCTATTAACCGGGGAATGCTTATATCCGGGGTGCATATAAGAGGGAAATACTGTACTTGTTTTCTACACTCTGAAACCCTTAAATATGAATTTTAAGAAAAATCGGTTGATAGATGTGGGTATTATCGTTCTATTTCAATTGGATACTACGTACAGTCACAACAGGTATTTACAACAAATTCTCCCATCTTAAAATAGAAAAATCCACTTTATTTTAACTGTGGCAAATTTGAGCAAGAATTTATTTCTCAATTTATTAGCTCAGACCCCCAGCTATCTTCCAAAATCAATTTGGAGGTGGACAAACTTGGACATTTTTTTAAAAGTTTAAATATATTTTAAAAGTATTTGTAAAAAATAATTTTCAATATACATACAAACAGGGATTTTACTACTCACCACCAGCTTCCCGGTTCATTATAACTTTGGTCTCACTTTTCTATTTTTATGCAGCGACACAACAAAAATAGTCTATTTTACACCAATTTTTTGTTTTTGTTTTTTATACAATTGAGTTCCGAATTTGACACCGCTCCAACTAACGGTATCTATCGGTAATTACAAAAATTAATTATTCTCAGATGACTTGATGTGTTTTTTATTATTCCGTGCAAAAAAAAAAAATAACATTTCGAATCTTCAAAAATAGGGTTTTGGCCAAAAATTTCCTGATTGAAACCTATGTGCGTCGTAGCAAGGGTCACAAAGACAAAAAAAAAAATGCAACAAAATTTAAACAATCCAAGACGAGTCCTTAAACTGCACTCTTTCCAAAATTTGTATGGGTGGCATAATACACAAACGAGTGGAGGAGGAAGGAGTATTCTAAGAAATAATACGATATACAAAATTGACCAAACCGATTTCTATCTTCAGGGGTTATCTTAGGTAATAGTCGGTTTAGTTGGCGTCGTCTTAGGAAGTACGGACTTGGCCCAAAACAAATTGCACCGTGTCAGTGTGGGCGAAATCCAAATCTAGGGAGGAAATAGTCCGAAAACTGACAAAGAGCTAAGTAAAAATCATTAATGCAGTATTTTTTCAAACATACTGGTAGACCTAAAAATAACTATCAATATTACATTTAATGGTTATTAGCCGTTATAACAGTACATTTACTAGGAGTTTTTTTTTTCAAGTAATAAAATGGACTTCTTTTGAAAACTTGTGTTAACAAATAATATGGACAAATGAAGATAAAGATGACCATAAATTATTTTTTTTTAGAAAGTTTGAAAGTGTTGTTTATTAGATAAATTATTGTAGCATTATTTGATGTTGTAAATGTTCAGAAAAAAATCTTTCAACATTTATTTGAGATTTTTTTTCTACTTAGAGCATTTTGAGTAAGTGTAATTGGAAACACACGGAAACTCGAAAGGACTGTTTTTAATATTAAATTACTTACTCCGAGGTATCTACTACAAAAATTTCTTCTGCATTTTTCCATGTTATCAACAATTTCATAAATCCACTTTTACTTGAAAATACGTAAATTGAAGTAGGGCGTTTGTATGGAGGATATACCAAGAAGAATACCTTCAAAATAACTAAAATCTCGGGGCTGGATCAAAACGTAGACCTATGGCCCCATAATTGGAAATAATGTGCACGCTGAATGTCCGGGTTCGATTCATATCAAAATGTCAACGGTGGCAAAATACCCTTTAGGAATGTTGGCGATGTTTCCTGAGTATTTCAGCCACGAAAACTGCTCTGCAAGTGGCAACTTAGGACACGCCGTTCCGACTCGGCGAAAAAAACTTAATATGAATCCATTGATATAAGAAAAGATTCCTTTGTCTTTACTGGGATGTTTGTGGAAAAATATATAAATTATACATTTCTAAAAAATATTCCAAAATTGGAAAAGTCACATTGATTAGTCCCTCCTGCTATATCTTCAAATTGTCTTTGAATATCAGGTTCCTTTTTGGAATACACCTAAAATAAATAAATATATATACCACGCAATTTAATATATTTGATAATTGGGAAGATTGCAAGTTTATTGAAGATCTATCGCCCAAAATTGTGCACTAGTACCTGACATATGCTTCGAAAATAGTTCATTGTGGGTATATATTTTGATATCTAAAATATATTTTATACCGGTAGAAATAAAATACGTTTTATAAAATGCTATATTTGGTCGGTGCTGTTATATGGGACAGAAGTTTGGACGCTCAAATCCTCTGATGAAAGAAAATTGGAATCCTTTGAAATATGGATTTAGCGGCGAGTAATGAAAATACCATTGACTCCGAAAATTTCTAATGACGAGGTACTACAAAGGATGAATATAAGCCGGCAATTATTAACAACTATAAAAAGGCGCAAAATAGCGTATCTGGGACATGTATTAAGGAACAAATAATACATAATTTTATAAGCAGTTCTGAAGGGAAAAATTGAAGGAAGGCCAGCTAGAGGAAGGAAAGAAACATCCTGGCTCAAAATCAACATGGACTGGACAGGTTATACCAATCAAACTGATCTGCTGAATGCTGCAAGACACAGAGAGCTGACAACCATTACACAATAAGATAATAACTAAAATGCGATAAATATTAGAAAATAGATGAATTGTACGATCCGGGTAACGGATGAGTAAATAAAGAAGAAGAAAAAACTAACAATGCACGATGGGGCCGATGATAAGTTTTTGAGGCAAAAAATCACAGGGGCAAGCTAGACCTTCAAAATTTCGTGCAGATGTTTATAATCGGCCTAGAAGCTAATCTGCCAAATTTGGTTGATATCGGTTCATATATAGATATAGCTCTCATATATGTATATGTTCGCCCGATTTCGAGTAATTGATGGACCAAACAAGAAAATTCTGTCCAATTATGATGATATTTGGAATATTTGGCGGAATTCGGACTGGAAATAAGTTTGCCAAGTTATTTTGAAATCGCTTCAAATTTGGATATAGCTCCCTTATATATTTTCGCCCGATTTGAGGTATTTCGTGCAACAAACAGGCAATTTCTGTCCAATTTCGAAGAAACTTGAAACGTGTGACGAAATTACGTCTAGAAAAAAAAGTATGCCAAATTATATCGAAATCGGTTCAGATTTGGATATAGCTCCCATATATATTTTCACCCGATTTTAGGTATTTCGTGCAGCAATCACGCTATATATGTCCAATTGTGATGAAATTTAAAGTGTGTGACGGAATTTGGTCTAGAAAATATTATTGAGGCATCATATTGAAATCGGTTCAGATTTGGATATATCGTTCATAAATTTTCTCTGTCGACGTTAATTGTTTTCTCAATTTAGTTGGTTGATACCGAACTTCCTTGAGAACATAGTTTAAATATTTTTCTTTTGACAAATTGGCCGAAACAGAGGCGGCATGAATCAAGGGTTTAGTATTGTTGCCGTGTTCATAGCAGACTTCCGAAGCAAGTTTTCTTCCTTCATCATAATCCACATTAGGGCGCCCTCTCTTCTTTTTATCATTACCTTGTTCTAGCGTAAATACTGTGTCGCTAGCTAACCATAAGCTTTCAAATTGTAATACACGACTTTTTGACCTCCAATTTTTTATACATTTTTGGTTAAGTCGTGCACAAATATTATAAATTTGCTTTTTAACTTCCGTCATGAAGTTGTCTTTGACACCTCGATTAAATTTTGCAGAAAACCATTCTATAAGGTGTTTAGGTTTTCGCTGATTTTCCAACCAAAAATAAAAAATATCCAAATTTTTAAGTTTTACGAAATCTGGAAGTTGATAATTTTTTTATTCGCAAGTATACGCAAAAATTGTTTTCAAAATCTGTTAGCCGACATTGTCACCTTTCACCAGATACATATTTTTACGAGAGAGCACCCTGAAGCCGAAAGTTCTACTCCAAAGAACACATGGACGATACCACAGACTACGTCAAAAACCATCACTTACTGACACAACAAATTATTGTCCACATCTAATATTATATTTACACTTTTAATAATAATCTTAATTTACATACCATTACCCGTATTTTCCATTTTTAAAAAATAGATAATATCAGCAGATCAGGGTTTGGCGCCAAAATACTTAAATTGTTTAATTACGACTGAATGTCAGAAATAAACGGAATCATAATTATGACATATTTGACAGCTTGGCATGTCGCCGTGGGTCGTTGCCAGATTGTAATTTTTTTGTTTTGTAGGTTTAAAAGTGTTAAGAATATAATTCCGTTGTTATTTGATTTCAATCGCTGACTTGAAAAAAAGACTTTTTGCCTCAAAAACCTGCCATTGGCCCCATCGTGCAATGAATAGAAATTCAAAAATTTTGCATGCAAACAAATTTATAAATCCCAAATTTATTCATATTCAATTACACAGCAAAGAAGATAGTATAAGTCAGCTGCGCAAACGGTGATATACCCTCAGTTCCTTCCGTATAAAAATACATTTATTTGTAACACGAGCTTGCTTCAAAATACGTGGAATCTGTAGGTATCGTAATATGGGGCTATACCAAATCAATTTTAGTAAGATAATTTCTGAATTTTGGAAAAAAATGAGAATTATTTTTTCAGATTTGTAATTTTAGTTGGAACCGGCAGGGGTTTTTGGAACTTCTGGAATATTATTTCAGGAAGTATGACATACCCCGGAAAAGGGATCAGAATAGGGATCGTGAAAAAACATTCTTAAAAAAAAAATAATCAAATAGATCCCATACGGGTCCTCAAACTGCACTTTCCTCAAATTTTGTGTGGGAGGTACTCGAAGGACGGACCGATATATTCCATATTCCAACCTGATACATGACTGGATGAAATAATACGATCTGTTAAGTTTCGACCAATCAGAAAATCCACTTGAGAGTTATCTTGCGAATTTGCGGCGCAAGTACAATCTGCTGAAATTCAAAACGATTCGAGAGGACTCTTAAATTTCTCTATTCCGAATTAAGGTGTGGGCCGATATAGTCTTATCCTATATATATCTGAAACGAATAATAATATATGGGAAGTTTGGAGCAAATCGATTGCTCACTTCGCCAGTTATCGTTCACACAATTTTTCGAAAAGAATTTTTAACCTTTTTGGGGGAGGTGTGGACCGACATATCCTACATTCATACTTAAACAAAGTTTCGACAAAATATTATGAAGTATACAATTTGGTTCTAATCGGTAGATTCGTTCGAGAGTTATCGTGCGCAAAAGCCATTAAGAGAGACAGATGAACGGACAGGGCTAAATAGACTCCAAATTGTCTGAAACGAATTTCGTCCAAGCATACTTGGGTTCTAAAACCAATATTTCGATGAGACACATCTTTTGTCGTATTTTGTTTGTATCCCCTTTACCCTAAATCCTGAGGTATAAAATAGGTGGCGAGGCGACCCCATGTTGCAATATTTGTATAAAAAATCCAATTTGACAACTGAACTGAAAATTTCTCTGTCATGATAGATACAATTTGTAGCATGGGAGAAAATTGTGGATCTCTACACAAAACCCATTTATGTTAGGCAGTAGGCTCGTTATTTAGCAGACACATTATTGCAATTTGCATCAGGGGAAAGGTCAGTAGTTATTATTCCATATGTAGGCTACTTTGCCCGTATATGCCCTCCAGGAATTAAAATATGGACTAAAAATAAAATTTGTATATTTTCATATAAAAGTAATCGTCTATGTCACCCGCTAAATAATATCAGATAATTTTGCAAAATTAAAGGCATTTTCCTCAACCTAAACTCTTACCTCGTGCAAAATTTCGTGACTATTGAGCTATAATTGCGACCTCTAGGGGGCTTCTGATTACACTTCAAACAAAAAACTGGATATATTATGCTGTAACTCTGTTATCTGATCATGTACATCAACATAATTCACATCAATGGAAAGGTCAAGAGATCGTCTTCCAAATATAACTCATGAGGGAGGAATGTGTCTTTCAGGAACAAAATATAAGCTGTATATTAAAAATTTTCACAATTTTCACACAAAAGTTTTGGTGCATTTAACCCTCTAAATATTATCTGATCGCCATCTCAAATTGCAAGCTTCTTCTTTGTCATATACTCTTACCTTATTTAAAATTTCGCGTTGATCGGACTATTATTGCAACCTACAGAGCCGCTACAAAATCGGATAAAAATTATATTTTTGGTCCATTTCACCCGCTTTATATTTCACGATCATAACCAATAAAAATAGGGATCTATTCTAGTCTGAACCCGACCTCCATACAAAATTTTGTGACGATCGGTCCATAATTGCGACCTGGAGTTTGATTACAATTTACAATAGACAGACGGACGGACACACATCTCAAAATCGCTTCATCTCGTCGAGATATGAAGATTGGTATACCACATTGGGGGTCTCCGACGAATATTTCGAGGTGTTACATGAATTTTTCCCAAAACAAACTTATAATACCTGTTTACGGGAAATCCATAGGTATTTACAACGAATGCTCAGGATACCGTTTGATGAGCAGTGGAGAGAGAAAAGAACCAAAGAAATAAAAACACAAGCAGTATCAGTTTAAATATAATAATATGCTGGAAGTTTATTTGTGATACTTTTCAATCAACAAAGTAGATTACCTTTTGTAATCGGTGGTAGTGGCGACAGAGACCTTTTAGTAATAACGCGTAGACGTTATTTCTCGACAAATGACTAATGACAAGTTAACTATGCAAAGGTTGATCGACCAGTGAACGCAGAGGTTCTTGCAATCGCAGAGGCTTGCAGCGATCGCAGATGATCTGAGTCGATTTATACAACTACATTTACATATTCCAATGAGAGAAAACTCAACTACCACCGCTCGTTGGCATCTGCGCTCTACGGTGTCCGCCGTGGGAACGTGCAGAGGAGATGCACGATGATGTCAATCAGCATCCGTGATCGACTGAGCTCGGGAAGTTGAGTTGGAACGTATCAAACTTATACAATACCCTTTCCACATAATGGTGTAGGGTATAATAAAGGCCAAAAATTGAATTTGGATATTTTTTCTACAAAAGTTCACCTGCCGCTCATTATCCAAAATAGTTGGCATCTTCCTTGGCCAAAATTCTAACCTCGTGTACAAATTTTTCTTACTATTTGTAGGTAAGCCAAGCTTTATCTCATATTTGTTGTTTTCAAATTTAAAAAAGTTTAAAGTGGGATGTAGTTAAAATTGATTACTTTTGGGGTTGGCAGAGAAGACTAGTTTCGTCCAACGCCACTTGGACTCATCTTAGTTCTTTGTTTTGAAACAAAGAACCCTTCCCCAATTTTATGACGACTCGAGCTCAAGAATAAGTGTGACTGATGAATTTCTTTAAATGTGAATTCAACCGAACACCTAAAAACTCTCGTAGCCACATATGTAAACCAAATTATCTACTCCCACTGTCCCTTTTCAATATTAAACTATAACAGCGAACTCTAACATCGTTATTTTTAATATACACACAATTAAAACTGTGAAATTTCCGTATATACTAGGCTGTAACTCTGTTATCTGAGCACGTACATCAACATAATTGGTACCTATGGAAAGTCCGAGAGATCGTCTTTCAAAAAAACAAAAAATAAATAAATAAAAAACTCACGTGGGCGAAATGTTTCTACCAGGAATTAAGATATGAGATATATATTAATTTTTTTCCAATTTTCACACAAAAGTTTCAGTCCATTTCACCTGCTAACATTTTCACCTTATTTAACATTTTGCGCTGATCGGACTATGATTGCGACCTACAGAAAAATTTCGTTTTGGGTCCATTTCACCCCCTAAATATTTCACGATCATCACCAACAACAATAGCGATCTATTCTGATGTAAAACCGACCTCCATACCAAATTTCGTGAAGATCGGTCCATAATTGCGGCCTGGAGTTTGATTACAATTTATAATGGACAGACGGACGCACATCGTTATATCGCTTTATATCGTCCAGATATGAAAAATGGTATATAACATTGGGGATCTACGACGAATATTTCGCGGTGTTACATGCATTTTTAGCAAAACAAACTTACGAGTATAATACCCTTCCCACATTGTGGAGTAGGGTATAATAATTCCTTTTAGTATCTATAATGTATTGTTCAATATCTACATATAAGAATATGGTAACATGGGGCGCCTTCGCCACGTTTTTTTCAAAATGTTCTCATATCGACATCATTAAAGTTTTTCCAAATATTATTTTTGGTAAGAATATTAGCATATCTTGACTATAAGTTTTGATATATAAATGATTATAATTTTGCTTTTAAAATATTATTTTTGAGAATTTACAAAATGTCTAGAAGGTGGCGAAGCCTCCCCACCCATGGGGTAGCTTCGCCATCGACATAGGACATATATCAACGGACTCTAAAACTGGAATTTACCATACTTCCTCCTCAAATATCAACATTATGCATAAAAGGAACATGTTTTCTATTTAATAATCAAAAATTATTCTAAAGTTTACAAAAAGAAACATATTTTAGCCGTTAATTGAAGTAGGTACCTTGAATTAAGGCATAAAAATGAAATTTTTGCCAAATTAGATAGGTTTAGCACAATATTTGATTTTAACTTCACATTATAGCGTGGTATATCAATAGCATAAACAATTTAAGTTAAACCTGACATATTTCTCACATTAACCCACAACACCCCTATCATGGCGTAGCCGCCCCACCACCTACATAGTTCATAATATGAATATATTGACATTTGTAATTACTTTTGTCATGCAAATTATTTGGATTTATATTCTTCAGTAGTTGTCTATTAACGGTATAAAATATAATTTTGATATCACAAAAGGTATACAAGATATCACAAAATATACCTACCATGAATATTTTTCGCAATACCCCAAAAACATGAAACCGCGTGCATCAGCAATCATATATTTGATAGAATTGCCTATTATTGGGAGGTGAAAGATCTTCGTTAAACTCACAATTTTCCTTTTAACGGCATTTCTCTAGCAGTTATAGTTATCAAGAAAATCGGCGCTGGCGAAGGCGCCCCAGTGGCGAAGCCGCCCCATGTTACCATATTTGTAAAATTTAATATAAATTGACTCCCCAAAAATTTAACAAGCCCATTTTGCTTCCTCTTAAATTCTTTGACACTCTCCCAATACAAAACAATTCCCAGCAAGCCACTGAAACAGAAATTTCTTGGCAACAATCTGTACACTTTCTTATTCTATAAACAATTGCCAGAGAAACAACAAAACTTTACCATTGAACATAACAAAGAAATATCGAATGATAGAAAAAAACAACAACAAAGCTAACGAAATTGTATACATGAAATTTATCGTTGGAATAGTACATCCTTATTAGACAATACGCCCTCAATGCATTCAAGTGCAACAATTTCTATTGTGTTGCCCTATTACCGTTGGTTCGTCGTACATTGAATAAATATATTTTGTTTGGTGATGTCGGTCTAGCTGGGGTGCATGTATTGTTGTTGCTGTTGTTATTGTTGGTTGCGTTCTTGACTTTAGCCAGCAAGCAGCTTCTTTCGTTTACTTTCTTCTAAATGCTTTGTGGCATTGTGTTTGCCTCCAGTATATTGGAGGTTTGTTGTAACGTTTCCAATTCATGGTGTTTCGTTTTATTTTCTTCTCTTTTTGGGAAGCTATAAATCTTGTTTGCCAAATACTTGTGTGTGCCGGGGTGTAAATCGTGTTCTTTAGTTTCACGCAATTATTTGAACAATTTTTGTTGCCAACAACATTATTATCCGCCTTTACATGAAAATGAAAAAAAAAACAGAAAACTAAATAAGAGGATGTAGTAAATTTAGTTTTACACAGTTTCCAAAAGGTCAGGAAATATTGTAAAGAATTGGGGAAATAGAAGAAATAATGAATAAAGAGATGTTTTAATGTGGTAACAAAGGGGATGGTGATGTAGGGGATGGAATATACCAAGCAACGGTCCTGACCGGTTTTAACATGGCAAAGCCCAGGATTTATCTTGGTCCCTCTTTCATCTCAAGTGGACACTGACCTCCCCGTGGTGTAACCGGGGGAACTGCCTTTAACACCCGTTAAAGATAGTGAGCTAACATGTTCCGCGCGTTCACCCATAAGAACGTTAAAAACGTGGGTTTTGCCGTCGGTTTAGTAACCCTCCCCTAGAAAAAACAGCCTACTATGAAAAAACGAAAGAAATGAAAAACAAACCCCTCTAAAGTTGACGAACCCCGCAAACGTTTTAAGGACCATGATTTGCGAATCTGCACCTGGAATGTTGGCACTCTTTATAGAGTAAAGCATGAGTTTTGTTGCGGATTCGTAGTTAGTCGGAGGCTAAAACATCTGGTATCAAGCTTCACCCCAGTGAATGAAAGACTTCGAATAAAAGCTAAATTCTTCAACATCGGCTTTATTTGCGCTCATGCTCCCACTGAAGAAAAGGACAAACAGAACAAAGATATATTTTACGAGCTCTTAGAAGAAACATATGACCGTTGCCCTGCCCATGACATTAAAATCATTCTAGGCGATTTTAATGCCAAAATTGGAAAAGAGAATATCTTTGGCCCAACAGTCAGGAAATTCAGTCTCCACAGTGAAACATCTGACAATAGTATGGGGCTGATAGACTTTGCAGCTGCAAAAAACATGGTAGTTAGCAGTACCAGATTTAATCATCTCGATATTCATAAGGGCATCTGGCTGTCTACAGATCAAAGAACAAGTAATCAAATTGATCATGTTGTAATAGATGGAAGACATTCATCCAGCGTGTTGGATGTACGATCGTTCCGAGGCGCAAACATTGATTCGGACCACTACCTTGTTGCAGCAAAGGTACGTACCCGTCTAAACGTTGCAAATAAAGCACGAACAGACTCAACGCGGAAGTTGGACATCGATAGGCTGCAAACACAACAGATAGCCACAGCATATTCCACTCAACTAGCCCAATTGCTTAATCAAAGCACTCCTCAACCCGATAACATATCAGCGCAATGGCAAAGCACTGCCCACTCCAGGCAAACAGCCGCAAAATCCATACTTGGATACCAGAGACCTTCACCAAGGAATCCATGGTATGATCAGGAGTGTCGTGCTGCTACCGAAGAGAAAATGCGGCATATTGGCCTTCTTTACAACCCGTAGCAAGGCGTAGCGCACTAGAGAGATACAGGGGAAAAGGAAAGAGGAGAAACGTCTTTTCCGCAGGAAAAAGAGAGAGATGGAAAAGCGGGAGTGTGAAAAAATCGAGATGTACAGGAGCCAGAATGAAGTCCGAAAATTGTACCAAAAAGTCAAGCATCAAACTGATGGCTTTGGTACAGGCATATCCTCCAGTAGAGACCAGCAAGGTAGTTTGGTAACTGATACAGATAGTGTACTCAGGATAGGGAAAGAACATTTTTCAAAACTGTTGGTATGCAATAGCAGCGAAGACGACGAAGATACCACAGTCCCAATCACAGAAGATGGTATTGAATGTATACCGCCCAGCCAAGATGAGGCAAAGACAGCAATAAATCGGCTGAAGAATAATAAGGCAGCAGGAGCCGATAGCTTACCAGCCGAGCTGTTCAAATCAAATCAGCTAGTTAGCACCATCTGCCAGGAAGAACGCGTACGATTGGAACCTGAGTATCCTGTGCCCGTCTACAAGAAGGGGATAAGACTGTATGCTCCAACTGTATGGGCATATGTAAGTCTACTCCCTATTGCCTACAAGATCAGGTCAGGGATATTGTGCGAACGACTAAAGCCTATGGTCAACGAGATAATTGGGCCATACCAATGCGGCTTTAGACCTGGCAAGTCCACCATTGACCAGATATTTACCTTGCGGCAAATTTTGGAGAAGACCCAAGAGATGCAGATCAACACCTACCACCTTTTTGTCGATTATAAAGCAGCCTTCGACTGCCCGCTGCGTTCAAAGGTATTCGAAGCCATGTCTGAATTTGGTATCCCCGCAAAGCTCATCCGGCTTTGTAAAATGACTTTAACTGACACGAGGTCCTCAGTTAAAATAGGAAAGAACCTCTCCGGAGAGTTTGGTACCAAAAGAGGTTTCAGACAAGGAGACAGCCTTTCGTGTGATCTCTTCAACATCCTGCTGGAAAAGGTTATACGAGAGGCAAACGTAAAGAAGTGCCACAATCTACACCAACAGTCACATGTTACTTGCTTATGCTGATGATATAGACATCATGGGCCGATCAGTAAAAGAAGTAACTGATACCTTTATGAAGGTCGAAGGAAAATCTTCTAAAGAGGGTCTGGCGGTAAATGGTGAGAGAACCAAAACACTGATACATCCCGTGCTGATGAATGGCTCCGAAGCCTGGGTATTTGATGAGATGAAAAGGCGCGGTATTCCAGAGTGCGAAGAGAGAATTGGAGATCTTGTCTATGGAACAAATGTTCTGTAATCGGCCAGCTAAGTAAGTAAGTAACAAAGGGGATGGTATATAGCAAGTACTACTGTGGATTGCTTTAAGAACCTATCGGCTTTAAGAACTAGCCCTGAGACTCTAGCTAGTACCACGTTGGGAAAAAGATCATACTGTGAAAAGAACAAAGAAGTCCTGTGAACCCTTTAAATTTGCATGATCTGCGCAAAATTTAATGTTAGAAGTAGGAACAGCAACTGAGTTCGTCTACAAAAAATATTCTATCTTAAATAAGTTTTTTTTTTATTGGCATATTCAATTTGAACTTATCCTACTCACAAGAAAATACATATTTAAGCTATTTATCAATATAATATATGTTTTGAATGTTTCTTATTCTAGTTCTTCGATGTATTGTTTCCATTCTTCCCTATTTCGGGCTATGAATCTGAGTTCGTTTATTGATTTGGACGTTTCTTTCTGGATTGTTCGCTTCCATGTAAATTTTGGTCTTCCTCTTCTTGTTGCACCTTGCGGATTCCATGATAGAGCTGATTGTGGTATATCATCGGTGTGTTTGCGCAGAGTATGCCCAAGCCAGCCATATTTCCTCATTCGAATGTCTTTTTCAATGCCATCTTTGTTTTAAATAAGTAGAAAGGGAATAAACAATTTTTATGATCTTTTTCCATCCATTGATTATATTTAAAAGTTTATGCTATACACACTGAACCAAATACTATTTTCAGAAAGAATGTGCTTTTATTTCCATTACCTTGAGCCCATAATATTGAAACTAATTTTTTCATCATTGATTGGCAATTTCCACCTTTTAAGGTCGTTTATACTGATCGGCATATGATTATTAAGTACATCGATAGTATTTTGGGGCTACTGTTTAAAATTGAAATTGAAATAATCTCCAGCAATTAACAGGTGAGTTTTTTTTTTTTGGCAATAACTGCGAAATAACTTTAAACAGAAATCTAAAGAATGCGGTTGGTAATTATGACATGATAATGCACAAAAACCGGCAAACCTCCCGTAGCGGCAATGATGATTGTGTACATAGCTCATTTGGAAGATCAATGGGTAACCTTACAAGAAACATACATATGTACAAACAAATAATGGTAAAATGCCTTTTTGCGTTGGTACATACACAAATCGAATCTGGTATTACCGCATGTCTGGAAGAAGAAGAAACAAAAAAACACGGACACAAACTCCAGCAAAAACTTGAAAACCAAACCAAACCAGGTAACAATAATATCTTCGATGAAAGTACATACATAGATATGTATGCCAACCTTAATAAGACATTCACCGCAAGTAGGAGTGCTGACAAAAGGCTACCGCCAGTTAAAAAAGAAGGCAAATAACCTTCAATATTTTGTTAAACATCCAAAAAAATTGACTTAAATAATTACGTCAGAATTGGAGTCAGGTTTTGCATAAACAAATTCATATACGAGGAGGAGATTTAATTACAGAAACGGATATACGACGGGAATTTGTTTTTCAAAATTTAGGTTGTTTCTTTTACCAAAATGGAAACATTTATCATTTGTAAGAAACACAAATACGTACATTAATACGTACGTATGTACGTAAATATGTACTTATGTAGCTAAATAGTAATTCGTGATTAACATGCAAAATCCATTCAAAACCCATTGGCGGGTAACTTAAAACTTCACATGTCGGATTAGGGTCATTGTTTAATGTCATTTTATTTAAATAAATAAATGTTTTCATTGGAATTTTGCAAGAAACATTAAAGGAGATAAAAGTTGGTTTAACGGACAGATAATTTATTTTGTATTTATATTCCCATGTTGTATTATAGGTTAGGAGATTGTCCCACGATTTTGTTGATAAGCATGTTATTTACACCAAGATTAAGGTGAAAGGATGTCATGACAGTAAATAACTATGGAAACTTTAGAAATGATTTCACTGCCCCCATACGACGGTACAAGTTTCATCAGGGGCAAGTCCATACTTCCTGAGAAAATAGCCTAAAAAATGCAAAGAGCCCCTATGACACCGTGTGTAGTGCTTGGAGCGCAAGATAACTCTCGAACGGATCTGCAGATTCGGTCTAAAATTTGGCCTTCGTAATATTTTGTCCAAAAATAGTTTAAATTCGAAGGTAAGCCATATCGGTCCACTCCTTCAGGTACCTCCCCCACAAAAGTTAAAAAATGTTCGGAAAATTGAGCGCATGGTAACTTTTGGAGGGAGTGACCGATGTAATCCATACTTCGCACATCGTAATATATCTACCAGATATAGATTAGGTTCGAATATGGACTATATTTGTCTACTCCTTCTGGTACCTCTCACACAAAATTTCGGATAAGGTCACTTTATGGCCTACTCTCGAATCACCTTGATTTTTGTTGAAGCGATTTGCATTCGCTACCTTCATTACGACGGTAAAAGTCTTTTCAAGGGCAAGTCCATATTTCTTGGGAAAACAACCCGAAAGGTGTAAAAAACCCCTATGTCACTACATGTGGCGGTCGGATTGCACGATAGCTCTCGAACTGTTCAACCGATTTGGTCCAACATTTGGTCTTCGTCATATTATGTCTAAACTTATTTTCATGGGGCAATACCGGTCCACAACTTCCGGTACTTCTCCCCAATATTTAAAAAAATGTCAGTAAAATGATAGGACGATATCACTTAAATGGGGCAACCAATTTGGTCCAAACTTTGGATCTCCTAATATTTTGTCAAAATTTAATTTAACTTCTAAAATGGCCCATATCGGTCCTCCCTAAGGGTACCTCCCCCACAAAGGTTCAACATGTGTTACTTAGTGCAGTTAATTCGTAATCCACATTTTGGTCGGCAAGTTCAAATGTCCAAAAAGGGCCATAAAATTCTGAAGAGACCTTAAATACATTCGACCTGTTCGTAGGTGAAAGTTTCACATCACATTGGCTGAGGGTATATATCTGTCGGCAAAGCCGACTGACAATTTTTTACTTGTTTTCCTTAAATTGAATATTAGAAAAAAAACGGAAAAACAAGTAAGAACGGCTTAAACTAAAATACCGAAATTCGGAGGTACCGTTCTTTAGGGTTATATCAACAAATATACCGACAAATTTCTAAATGAAAGTTTTTAAACTCAACGAAGACTAAATAGCAAATTTGCTATGCAAGAGGAGCTCTTAAACTTCACTTTTTCCCAATGTTGTGTGGAAGGTACCCGAAGGAGTGGACCGTATAGTCCATATTCCAACCTGATACATGACTGGATGAAATAATGCGATTTGTAAAGTCTGCATCAATTCGAAACTCCCTGTGAGAATTAATTAGCGGATTTGCCATTTTTGTTGGTGTTCCTAGGCTAACAACTCGGGAAGTATGGACTTGCGCAAGAAAAAAAATTTACCCTCGTAAAGAGAGCCAGAAGGGCAACCTACTGAAAACAATTTCAAAACGATCCGAGAGGAGCTCTTAAACTTCACTTTATCTGAATTTTGTGTGGGAGGTACCAGAAGGAGTGGACCGATATAGTCCATATTCGAACCCGATCTATACCTGGAAGGAGTAATACGATGTGCATAGTTTGGACCAAATCGGTTGCTCCCTTCGAATGTTATCGTTCACACCATTTAACAGAACAATTTTGAACTTTTGCGGGGGAGGTAACTGAAGGAGTTAAGAAGGATTTGGCACATCTTTGAACTTAAACTAAGTTTGAACAAAATATTACGATACCCAAAATTTAGTTTAAATCGGTTGATCCGTTCGAGAGTTATCGTGCGCACCAGCCAGCCCGACAGACAGACGGACGGACTAAATCGACTCCAAATTGTCTGAAACGAATTTCGTCCTAAAACCGTTATTTCGATAAGGCACATTTCTGGTTGTACCAAAGTGTATATACCCTTTCTAGCCTAAAGGCTGAGGGTGTAATTATTTGATTCTCGGGAATACGAAGCCCAGAATGTGTTTGAGCTTTTGAAGGCCAAATAAACACAGGCACCGGTGTTGGTACGTCCCGATTTGGGCCAAACCTACTTGCTACAGATGTATGGTAGTGATTGCGGGCTCGGAATTCAAGGAAGGAGTGCACATAATCGCTTATGCCAGTAGCACCCTAAACGAGATACAGAGGAATTACTATGTCACGGAGAGGGATAGCCTTGTTATTCTCTGGAGAATTCGCAAGATGCGACCCTATTTGGAGGGATTTGAGTTCCAGGTGCTAACAAATCATCTGGCCATGAAGTGGCTGAATGCCATCGACAACCCCACTGGCGAGATGGGTTCTGGAACTCCAGCAATATCGATACACCATTAAATATCGCAAAGGGCAAATCAACGTGGTGGCGGACGAATATCAAAACTTTGGATGGGGAATTTCTAAAAACAAAGCCTAACCATGAAAGTAGAATATCCCACCTTTACAGTAATACAAAGTAGGTTGGCGTATGTGGCCAAATAACGGAGATATAGCAATAGTCGGTAATACATCCCATTTTTAAATTTTTTTCGAAATCGCGCTACAGGTCGCAATTTTGATCGGATCGTCAAGAAATTTTGGGAGTTACTGGGGGTCCCACAGAGGAAGAACCCTATTGATTTTTAAGATGGTCGGATAATATTCAGCGGTCGGAATGGGCAAAAACTTATTTTGAGAAAACCAGTCAAAGAAAGTAGAAAATATCACCTTTACAATGATGTAAAACAGGTTGTCGTAGGTGGTTAAACAACAGAGATATCTCAATAGTCGGTAATGCATCTCATTTTCCGATTGTTTTTGTAATCACGCTACAGGTCGCAATTTTGATCGGATCGTCACGAATTTTTTGGGAGTTGATGCGGGTCCCTCATAGGAAGAAGCCTATTAAGTTTGGTGATATGTAGTCGGATAATATTCAGGAGTCGGAATAAGCAAAAAGCCAATGTGGAGAAAAGTCAACGTTTTTTTTTCTTATGGGAATATCTCCGCTTCTGGTAGGAGTATTCCAAAATGAAAGCCCATCAATGGAAGAATAAAAGATCTCATTTATATCGATGCAAAGTATGTTGGCGTAAGTGGGCAAACAACCGAGATATCGCAAAAGTCAGTAATGTATCCAATTTTTACATTTTTTATAATCACGCTACAGGTTAAAATTTTGATCGGACAGTCACGAAATTTTGGGGGTAGATGGGGGTGATAGTCGGATAACATTTAGGGGTCGGAATGGGAAAAAAGTCATGTGGAGAAGAAAATATTACCTTCACATTGGTGTAAACTAGGTTGGCGAAGGTGGTCAAACAAGGGAGATACCACAATAGTAGGTAATGCATCCAATTCTTCCATTTTTTGCAATCACGCTACAGGTCGTAATTTTGATCGGATGGTCACGAAATTTTTGGTTGCTTATGGGGGTCCCAGAGAGAAAGAGGCATATCATGTTTGGTGGTAGCCGGATTATATTCCCTAAAATAAATGTTTACCAGTGAAAAGCTTATGCACAGGGGTAGTGGTGTAGGGTATCACATGGTCGACCCCGTCTCGACTATAGCCTTTGCTCACTTGTTATAATTTTTGAGATAAGTACAATTAAGACATAAAAATACAGAAACACCTGTTAAATCCATTTATGTATACATATTAATTAATAACGTTGGGAATTTAAGTAGAAAATATGACAAACTTTGATCCGGTGTTGTACAATGGCGCACTAAATTTAGTGTTCTGACTGTGGATACATAAAAAATACCACACATGAGTTTATTATGATTTGTGAGCAAAATGTAATATTTTACGTTGTTTTGACTAAATACAAATTAAGAAATGAAAATTAGTAGAAAATGTGACCACTATAAATTGTACTGTGCGACTGAAGAGCACTAAAAATCGTAGTGTTCAAATACACAATGCAACACTGAAAATGCAAACAACTTCTGGTATGAATTTTTTGAAAGTACATATTTAGACTACAAAAACCCTAGTAGGGTTTTGTTGAACCTAGTAACCTTCTGCAAAAATCTTCCAAATAAAGTTCTCAACAATTCTTTAGAAACTCTAAAATGCTTACTTTATGTTGTTTCAGAGGTATTTAGCATCATATCTTTTACAACACGTATTTCAAACACAGTTCACACCAACAGTTTATTCTCGCATTTCGGATTTCACTACATTATTGACATTGTTATTAAATCGTCGTTGAAAAATGTACTGAAAACAACGGCATAGAAGCATTTTACAACAATGACATGTTCTGAAGAGTTGTGTATTACATTCTAGTGAATATTTTTCCAAAAGAGATACAGTGCCAAATGTATAAAAGTTGTGGAATTTTTGCATATATTTTGAAATTTGAGGCAATAAATGAAGTTTTTCGAGTTCATTATTTCTCCAAATAATCTATTCTTGTCCTTATCTACAAATTTGCTTCAGAGGTCAGAAGAAGATTCGCATTGGTTTCAGAGATATAGCCCCGAATTTCTTTAAAAAACTCAATATTTAACCATGTTTAGATGGGGCCATAAAATTCGAGCTGAATCTGACACAACAAAACCCAAGTAGGGTTTCTTGTCGTTTGGGTCTGTACTTTCAAAAAATCCTCAGTTCGAATTGTTTGCACAAGATCACCTTAAAAATGTTGCACAGTGATACGGAGCACTAAAAATTGTAGTGCCGGATCTCTAAAAATCGAAACGTACTATGAGTCGAAAAGCTGTTTATTATGATTTCGGAAGAAAATTATATATTTTATGGCTTGTGGGACGAGCAAAAATTAAAAATAAAAATTTATTTCTTGATTTTAGTTTGGCTTTAGGTCAGAAAATAAAAACAATAGAGTTTGTTTTTTATTTTATTTTTATTGTTCCAATATTTCGATCTTCTCCGAAGATCATCATCAGGGAATTTTTATTTTATTTTTCTTTCCTTAACAACAGTCAATTATGCACATCCTGTTTTCCAAACGAGTATTTTGCAAAAAAAAAAAATAAAATAAAATAAAATAAAAATTAATAAATAAAGAAGTAAGAAAAGTCTATTGTCGGACGGAGCCCACCACGGGATACCCTATACCACTATCCCTGGACAATCGCTCTCCACGGAACTTCTTTTCAATGATTGTGAAAATTTAATTATCAAATATCAGAGATGTAGTGTATAATACTTATGACCAAAACCAAAAAGTTATCTAGCATGACAAAGACATTTTTGTAGCAGGAAAGGAAAATTTAGTTCACACAAACTAAAATGTAATGAAACCCACTTATGTAGTTCTACTACTACTACGTTGTTTAACCGCTACGTTGTTTAACCGCTACGTTATTGAAATTTTTACCAATTTCACACAAAAGTTTCAGTCCATTTAACCCGCTAAGTATTATCTGATCTTCACTTTGGTTTGTACGCTTCTTCTTCATCATAAACTCCAACTTTGTTTGAAATTTTGCGGGTTGTTATTTTGACCTACAGAGCCGCTAAAAAATTGGTTAAAATTTTGTTTTTGGTCCATTTCATCCCCTGAACATTTCACGATCATCACCAAAAACTAAGAGGTAGTTTACACTATCTATCAATGTCATATGACACGAAATACAAACATTCCATATTTACCCACGGAGGCAATGTGGAGACGTAGTTTTTTTACATTTTTGCTGGTGTGGACGCACAGAATAAATGGCGTAAGGAAAATCCCCAATATTACACATATTAGCGAATATAAAACGATGGAAAATTTCATGTCATATGACATTTACATATAGTGTAAACTACCCCTAATCATTTCTATTGTGGCCCGAACCCAACCTCCTAAAAAAATTCGTTACAATCGGTCCATAATTGCGGCCTTAAGCTTGTTTACAATTTTTAATGGAGATATGAATTTTGGCATACCAAATAAGGGGTCTAGGACGAATATTTCGTGGTGTTACATAAACCCTTGGAGAGACAATATGTAGCATGGGATAAAAATGTGGTTCTCTACACAGAACACATTATATATTAGGCAGTAGGACCGTTATCTAGCAAACACTTTATTGCAATTTACATCAGAGGAAAGGTCAGTAGTTTTTTCCCATATGTAGGCTACTTTGCGAAATATATATGTCCTCAAGGAATTAAAATATCGACCATAAATAAAATTTTTTATTTTTCATACAAAAGTAATGGTCCATTTCACCCGCTAAAGAATATCAGATCATCATTGAAAATTGTAGGCATCTTTTTCGACCTATACTCTTACCCGGTGGAAAATTTCGTGACTATTGATGTATAATTGCGACTTCTAGCGAGTTTATTATTACACTACAAATAAATAACGGAATATATTAGGCTGTAACTCTGTTATCTGATCATGCACACCAACATAATTGGCATCAATTGAAAGGTCAAGCGTTCCACTTTCAAGTATATCTCACTTGTCCGGAATGTCACTTCCAAGAATTAAGATATAAGCTGTACATTAAAAATTTTCACAATTTTCACACAAAAGTTTTGGTCCATTTAACCCTCTAAATATTATCCGATCGCCATCTCAAAATGCATACTTCTCCTTACCTTTTTTAAAATTTAAAATTACCCGTTGATCGGACTATTATTGAGACCTACAGAACCGCTAGAAAATTGGATAAATATTATGTTTTTGGTCCGTTTCACCCGCTAAATATTTCACGATCATCACCAATAAGAATAGGGATCTATTCTGATCTGAACCCGACCTCCATACAAAATTTCGTGACAATCCGCCTGGAGTTTGATTACAATTTATAATGGACAGACGGACACACGGACGGACGGACACACATCTCAAAATCGCTGTATCTCGCCGAGATATGAATATTGGTATACCACATTGGGGGTCTCCGACGAATATTTCGCGGTGTTACATGAATTTGTACTAAAACAAACTTATAATACCCTTTTCCACATTGTGGTATAGGGTATAAATACACGTGTTTTAAATTAGTTACAAACGGTGAGAGCTTTAGTAGAAAATTTGAAAAAAAAATCATCTGGTTGTTGGACAATGGCGCACTAAAAATTGTAGTGTTCCACGAGCCGCAACACTTAGCAAATAACGTAAATGTAATGAACCACACATATGGTTCTTATGAAATGGAAATGTTAGATTTTTTGATAGGCATTTTACATGTAAATGTGCCCAACAGTTAGTGGCATAATAATGTTCATTTTTGTTTTCATAATAACACTATCATAAAACATAACATAGTTAATGTTACTCACAAATCATAATAAACTCATGTGTGGTACATAAGCTTGGTGTTTTGTTCGTGGTACACTACGATTTTTAGCTATCCGGCAGTCGGAACACTACGATTTTTAGTGATCCGTCAGTAGAAACACTACGATTTTTAGTGCTCCACAGTCGAACACTACAATTTTTAGTCTTCCGCAGTCGAACACTACGATTTTTAGTGCTCCGTAGTCGGACCACTACGAAAATCGGGTGGTACCGTTCAAAGGGGGCTATATAAAGGTGTAGACCTATACAAAATTCTGGGGAAATAATTCATACACCCAGCCATTTCGGTGTGATAATGGGGCTAAAACGCTCAAAATACCTAAAGTCGGGTGATAGCATTCTATGGGAGCTATATCAAAACGTGGACCGATATAGCCTTTTAGCAATACCAAATATCCTAGGAGTAATAGAAACTTCTATACCAAATTACAAAGCTCTATCTTAAAAATTGCTAGCTGTATCTTGATTTCAACACACGGCCAATGTTATATCGACTTAGAATTTTACACTGATCAAGAATATATCACGAATATTGTCAATTATTTCATATACCATTTCAGAAAAAATGGATAAATATTTTTTGCGCTACATGAACGATTTTTGATATGTAGGTTAAGAAAAAAATTCCCAGTACGAATCTGGTCGCGAGCCAATTTTTGGTTGTTGCGGACAAAAGTTATGGCGCTTTTATTTCGCTTATTAAGAAAGAAAATATTATGAAAACGCTAATTATTTTAATGAGCACAATTGTTACAAAAAAGTTCTCTCGAAGTGACTTCAGCGAGTACATTACATAATACCTGCAAAATGTTACACAGTGTTCGCGGAATGTTGATAAAATTGATAAATTATTGAATATAAGTGAACTTTTTTCAAAATTAAGGCCCATTTAGTGGTCATAAAATTACACAAAAATTTGTTGTGGATCAAAACTTCACGGCGAATCAAATGAGACTAGAATCATACAGATTGGTGTTATAGTTTCGATGTTACAGTCAAAATTAGTACATATTTTGGTCAAAAAAATAATTTTTTGTTTGAAAAAATATTTTATCACATGCATTATGTAGTAGAAAATATTGTAAAAATCTATAGGAATACTTCCTTCATTTTGCTTAAATCTCCCAATAAAGTAGACGGATTTTGCTTTATTGACATTCATAATAAAGCTTTTCCATTAGGGAAGGCAATTGGGTTGATGTGGATATATCTCAAAGCTTCTGAAATGGAAATAGAGGTCAAGTAACCCATTTTAATTTATATGCATTTTAAAATACATGTAAATCGCGTAATTATCAAAATCGTTTTGTCCGCATGTGATTTTCATGTACAGCAAGACCATACCTATTAAATAATGTGTATAATTTGGACTCTAAGATGTAGCATCGGCTGCATCTTAACATTAAAAAACCTATAAAATATCGCTAATTTGCGCAAGGTGCATACAATTTTTGTCCGCATCCGATTTCAGTGTCCACCATGAAAATCTACATCGATATATATCTATTTGAAGGCGATCAATCAAGAACCGTGGATGTAGCATCACACACAATTTTTTGGGATAAAATGAATGCAGCTTCCTTATCAGTGAAGTTTTCAAATCTCTGTTTCCGCTTAAACGAAGATGTTGCACTAGTTTTTTCACTGCAGTGGAAACGATCCGCAGAAAAAATCAATTTAAAATCAATTTTAGGAGATTTTTCTACTTTGGAATTTCTCGTAACTCGCGTTTTAGTAGATGGATTTTTACGAGGAATGATTAATTGGATCCGGAACCTAAAAAACTAAAATGTGCAATGGAGTACGAAGTATTCTAGAGACAATTGAAAATATTAGACCCGAAAAATATGATTTTTAGAAAAAATGTTCGCACAAAATTTCAGCATTTGGATGCAGATTTCTATGAAGCTGTGCAGACTACATTCACAATATACGTATCAAATAACTCAGAATCGCAAGTATTAAAATTCTATATATGATTTTTTGAAAAACCTGTTTGCGGAATAAAATTAGAAGAAAATTTCAAAAAACACTGTAAATCTGGCTTCAAAATGTCAGCATCCTTTAATGGTAGAAGCAGTTAAAATTTTGAAAAGTAATACATTAGCAAGATGATCCCTATTTAGTTTGCTTTTACTTTTACTTTGACAGGAAAGTCGAGAAAAGTGTGGTTTACTTACAAATCGAGAGAAAACAAAAAAAGACATGGCGGCTTCAACCCATTTTTAACCATTTTTTATCATAAATATAGCCACAGCTTCCACGCAAATTATCTTTTAAGGCCAATATTTTTTGCCACGTCCAAAAACATTTCATTTTATCCAAACATATTTAATTTGTATAATATACAATCACAAGTCGCGTGTTCTAAAAGGGTAAACCTTGGCTTCAGCTATGTTAAATTTTCAAAAATATTGGTGATATATACTTTATAGGGTCTCCATTGAATATTTCGATGTGTTACAAACGGAATGACAACTTTAATTATACCCTCCATATTATGGTGGAGGGTATAATAAATTAGCTTCGCTCTAATTAAAAGATGGAAAAGCTCAAAGAATTGCAAAAGGCTCCAGAATGCTTTAGATGTGTTCAACCAATGTGGATCCACGATCGATTACTAGCTAAACGACAGGCGTTGTGGTCCGGCTGCAACAAATGTTCGAAGAGAAAGGTCACCCCACACCCAAGTTCAGCATCATGTGCTAAATTTGGTTCTTCGCGTTGTCATGGAAGACTAAGTCAACAAACATCTAACGTGTACGTCTTCGTGCTAATATCAATTTTTGTAGAACGGATTTTAAAAGTCAGACTTCAGACTTTTTATACCCTCCACCATATGGAGGGTATAATTAAATTTGTCATTCCGTTTGTAACACATCGAAATATTCGTCGGAGACCCTATAAAGTATATATATTATTGATCAGCATACAATTCTATGTCGATTTGACCATGTCCGTCTGTCCGTCCGTCCGTCCGTCCGTCTGTCTGTCTGTTGAAATCAAGATACAGCTCGCAATTTTAAAGATAGAGAGTCAAAATTTGGTACAGAAGTTTTTATTACTTGCAGGATGGTTGGTATTGAAAATGGGATATATCGGTCCACGTTTTGATATAGCCCCCATAGAACGGTACCTCCCGATTTTCGGTATTTTTAAGGTTTTAGCTTCATTATCCTGCCAAAATTGCTAAAATTTGGTACGTAGTCTTCTTTAGGGGTATAAAACTTTCCCCCAGAATTTTGTCGGTATCGGTCCACACCTTCATATAGCTCCCATAGAACGGTACCTCCCGATTTTCGATATTTTTAAGGTTTTAGCTTCATTATCCTACCAAAATGGCTGAAATTTGGTACGTAGTCTTCTTTAGGGGTATAAAACTTTCCCCCAGAATTTTGTCGGTATCGGTCCACACCTTTATATAGCCCCCATAGAACGGTACCTCCCGATTTTCGGTATTTTTAAGGTTTTAGCTTCATTATCCTACCAAAATGGCTGAAATTTGGTACGTAGTCTTCTATAGGGGTATTAAACTTTCCCCCAGAATTTTGTCGGCATCGGTCCACACCTTTATATAGCCCCCATAGAACGGTACCTCCCGATTTTCGGTATTTTTAAGGTTTTAGCTTCATTATCCTACCAAAATGGCTGATATTTGGTACGTAGTCTTCTTTAGGGGTATAAAACTTTCCCCCAGAATTTTGTCGGTATAGGTCCACACCTTTATATAGCCCCCATAGAACGGTACCTCCCGATTTTCGGTATTTTGAACGCTTTGGCCTCAATATTCCACCGAAATGGCTGAAATTTGGTATTTAGACTTTGTTGGGAGTGCTCAAACTTCCCCCTTAAATTTGTCGGTATAGGACCACGCCCCATAGAACGGTACCTCCCGATTTTTGTAATACTGAAGATTGTGACGTCAATATCCAACCGAAATGGCTGAAATTCGTTATTTCGTCTTCCAAGAGTTATAAAATATTCCAGAAGAGTATTATCGGTATAGGTCCACATCTTCCTATATTCCCATAGAAGCGTACTTCTTGACTTTCGGTATTTTTAAGTTTTAGTCACATTCTCTTACCGAAATATAGGAAATTTGGTATTTAGTCTTCTTTGAGTCTAAAAACTTTCCGTCAGAAATTTGTCGGTATAGATCGACATTTTGAAATAGCCCCCATAGAATGGTGCCTCGCATTGTTTTACCAAAATTGCTGAAATTTAGTATTAAGTCTTCTTCATATACGAAAGGAAACTAATTATTCCATTTTACTTCAATACAACTTGTGGTGGAGGGTATAACAAGTTCGGCCCGGCCGAACTTAACGCCGTTCTTACTTGTTATTTTTGTGTCAACAGGAACGAATCAATTTTATAAAAATAATAAATGCTTTAAACACTTCAATGTTGACCCATTTCATAATGTTGAAATACTGTCACCTTTCATATCTCATACAATGGACTCTGAAACCAATATATCATTCTCTTTATCATTATTTTAAATAAACTAAATGTTTATATTTAATATGAGACACCAAATCAAGAGCGACAAACACTTGAACTAAAAACAGATAAAAAACAACTATAGTCGTGTGAACATCATTCACTTTCGCATATAAATCAACTCAAAATTTTATTTCAAACACTTTATATTGTTTGAGTGTCATTAAAGTTGTTGAAAATCCACTTGAATTGAAAAGTTTCACATAAAAAGCCATTTAAAAAATGTACAATAAAATTAAGTTGTCAGTTAATTGTAACATTGCATTGGAGATTCCCACCACAACAAATAAAGCACTTTATGTACTATTAGTTCAGACGTCATAATTTAAATTGCTAATTTTGCAATGCTTACTCGTACTCTAATAAAAAAGAAATGTTGATGTTGATAAGGCTTTTGTTTTATTGTTAGTATTTTGTATAAGCCAGATTATTTGAATAACTGTGTTAATTAGTAATAGTTTTTTTTTTTTTTTGAGAAATAATTTTTTTTTTTTGATACAGATAAATCAATGGAATTTCATCAAATAAAAGAAAATATCACAGACAGAGCTAGTTTTATATTCTCACAAAAAAATGACATTGCAGAAATATTTGTTTTTGAAATATTGTATCATTTTCAAAATCAAAATGTTGAAACGATTTTAAATTGTTTTTTAATATGGTTCCTCTTGATAAAATTTATGTATCTAAAACCGTTGCACGCCAACGTTTTTTATCGCTACCAAAACGACAGTAGTGAATTTGCATTGAATATAGTATACATAGCTGTATTAACGATTTTGACTATAAATAACGCGATACCATAAAATAAATCGAGTGTGGTTTAAAAGTTTAGTTCCGTCTCTTAGCATGGGATAAAAAAACAATATTTTGTAATATTTGTTCATTTTGATAATCAAAACTTTGAATTGATTTTAAATTGGTTTTTAATCGGATCCCTTTTAAAATGTTTAAACGTTACGAACTTTGCACGCCAACGTGTGTTTATCATTAATAAATGACTATCAATTTTCATTGAATATTATTTATTTGAATTAATTTCTTAAATGATTGATCATAATGAGGCAATGAAGTAACGAGATATAGTTTACAAACTTATTTCAATTCCTTTGCATATCTGTGCAATAAACGTATTAAAACATAAGCATTTATAGAAAGTTATTGGTTTAGTCTGATTCTTCTGGCTAACATCTACGAAATTGGTCATCTAAATGGCAATACTATTCACTCCCTTCTTTTTTGCTTATCTACACACAGTTGGAAATTTAGTTTACATCTAATCTAAAACTGAACTAATTGTGCGTTAAAATCCGGTTTTTTGTTCGCACCTGAAACATTCTTATGCTTAATAAAAAAAGAAAAGTATTCACCATTCCAGACTTGTCTGGCTGTGTGGCTGCTATAATAAAAAAAAAACATAATTATAAACAAATACATGTCATGTAATACTGACTGATCGCTTGTAATATTTGTTGGCGGATTACTTTTGCAGGAAAACAACAACTTTATCTAAGCTGATTAATTAATTGTATGTTTTGAAATTAAATTTATTGTACGGTATACTCAATATTTCGCACCGCCTTTTAACATATCGTACGTATAATGAGAAATGTAAATTCTAATTACATCTTTATGGCATATCAAAACAGAAAACTAAGCCTATTATGGAAGAAACAAAGTGAGTCGATTACAATCGGCTCCTCTGCAAGGGAAAATAAATACAGTATAATCTCGATAATCCGGACACCATTTGTTTTGGCGGGGTCCAAATTGTCCGGATAACCGAGTGGTAGCAAAAAAACACATCATTTTATATTTAAATCATCTAAAAAGAACCGTGGTTGCACACAAAAGGTCGTGGGTTCGATTCTCCGGCCAGGCAACATCA
Organism: Musca autumnalis; assembly: GCF_047663935.1. Taxonomy (NCBI): domain Eukaryota; kingdom Metazoa; phylum Arthropoda; class Insecta; order Diptera; family Muscidae; genus Musca; species Musca autumnalis. Next base: position 47,235,027 of record NW_027411755.1, read on the forward strand.
AAACACTTTTCAACGGTGGCAAAATACCCCTCAGTAATGTTGGCGACATTTCCTGAGTATTTCAGCCATGTAAAACTTCTCTACAAAAGTGGTGTCTTAGACACGCCGTTCGGACTCGGCGATAAACTGTAGGTCCCATATCATTGAGTTAATATGAATCGGGGTGCACTCATTGATATGAGAGAAGTATCCCTTGTCCCTTATGGGATGTTTGTGGAACAATTATTATAAAATAACTTTTATTAAATATAACATATTTTTTGAAATAGGACAGTTCATAGTTGATAAAAATAAATGTTTAATTTATCATACATTTTACTTCAAAGATAGAAAAATTTTACTCCTTTCCAAACCCGCAAGGATCTTCAGTAGTATTCGGTAAAATTAAAATGTTATAACTTCGGTAATTAACGATATTATTCGGTAAGTTAGCGATCAATAAAAAATTGTCGTAAAGTTCTACCGATAGCAACAGTGTTGTCAAATTGTATTTTCATTCATAATTTTGCGTTTTAAAGCTACCGATTTTTGTCGGTAACTCTTAAAATGAGGCGCATAAGGTATAATTTTGACCATTTTCTGTCTAATGGCCCATTTCAATGATCCTTTTCACACTTCATAATTTTGCGTTTTAAAGCTACCGATTTTTGTCGGTAACTCTTAAAATGAGGCGCATAAGGTATAATTTTGACCATTTTTTGTCTAATGGCCCATTTCAATGCTCCTTTTCATACTGTCATCATTTAACATTTATTTCGATTAAGTCATTAACCCAATCTTTAATTTTTTATAGCGGTTAACGTCTTTAGTAATATTTTCTAGCAATTTTTCCATGTCGGCAAAATATAGCTCATTTACTCAAAGAGTGTCACATCTCGAAAAAAAAAACAGTTTGAGAAAAACGCATTTTAGGTTTTCTATAAACATTTGTTGTTGTTGTAGCAACACATATATTGTTAGTGTATTATTTCTGTTATCAGGTTCTTGTTCCTCTATATCCAGACTCAAGAATTCTGCACCCTGGACTGGTTGCGTTCATAAAGAATCAGGAGACAGGTGAGTGGCGTTAGCTGGGCAGCTAAACAAATGCAGTGTGTCGGGTGGCCCCAATGCACATACCGGGTATGTGTTGGGTACCAATTCTGGCAAATTTAATTTATTAGCTGGAAACAATTGGCGATGTTTACTAAGGGGTAAGACAGGGAAGGCTACAGTTTCAGATCTCGCCACAGATCTTCATCAGTTCCCTTATTTCTTGTTTTTCAACAAGAAACTTTTTATACCCAAGTGTCAATTGCTCGCTCAAATTGCACGACCTGAACACGAACAACTGCATTAAAAAAACCAAATCTTTCCCACTGCAATGCGTTCGTTGAGTCTCAACGAAAAAGACATAACTAGTTTGTTATTATTGCTAACAACAGCAATAAACCAACTATCGACGGTGCCTGGTCTCACGATTAGGAGGTTTAGCGTTTTTTTAGTTGGGATGATGACTTCTATTTTGTTTTTCTAAATAGCACTATGCAACACTGAAAATGCAAACAACTTCTAGTGTGCATTTTTTGATAGTACATATTTAGACTACAAAAACCCTAGTAGGGTTTTGTCCTGTCAGATCCAGTTCGTATTTTATGCATTTATCGGGCCTTCATCTCAGAAACGATTTGGAATTTGGCCTTGCTGTCTTAGGCAATATTGTAGCCCTGAACTAGTAGAACTTATCATTTGAACAGACCATATAGGAAAAACTCCATCTAGGGCATCAAAATCTATAAAATGTAGAAAATTTTAGATAATTGCTGATATTCTGGTCAGTATCGGCTAAATTATTGGGAGTTGAACCAAGTAACCTTTAGCAAAAATCTTCCAAATAATATTTTCGACAATTCTTTAGAACATTCTGAAACTCTAAAATGCTTACTTCATGTTGTTTCAACACGTATTTCAAACACAGTTCACACCAACAGTTTATTCTCGCATTTCGGATTTCACTACATTATTGACATTTTTATTAAATGGTCGTTGAAAAATGTACTGAAAATAGAGGCATAGAGGCATTTTACAACAATGACATGTTCTGAAGAGTTGTGTATTACATTCCATGGAATATTTTTGCGAAAGAAAATATTCAGAAAAAATTAACGGTTGTGGAGATACGGTGTGAAATGTATAAAAATTGTGGAATTTTTGGATATATTTTGAAATTTGAGGCAATTAATGTAGTTTTTCGAGTTCATTATTTCTCCAAATATTTTATTCTTGTTCTTATCTACAAATTTGCTTCAGAGGTCAGAAGAAGATTCGCATTGGTTTCAGAGATATAGCCCTGAATTTCTTTCAAAACTCAATATTTAATCAGGTTTAGATGGGGCCATAAAATCCGAGCTGGATCTGACACAACAAAACCCAACTAGGGTTTCTTGTCGTTTGGGTCTGTATTTTCAAAAAATCCTCAGTTCGAATTGTTTGCACAAGATCACCTTAAAAATGTTGCACAGTGTAGTCAGGCTTAATCCCATAGTCTTTTTAAATATTTCATTAAAACAAATTTAATTTATTAGTTGGAAAAAAATTGGCGATGTTTACCAAGGGGTAAGGCAGGGAAGACTATAGTTTCAGATCTCGCCACAGATCTTCATCAGTTACCTTGTTTCTTGTTTTTCAACAAGAAACTTTTTATACCCAAGTGTCAATTGCTCGCTTAAATAAATATGTATCAAAAGAAACGCTCTAATTGAGAATTTCTTTGGCACGACCTACATTCGAACAACTGCACTTGTAAACAAAACCAAATCTTTCCCACTGCAATGTGTTCGTTGAGTCTCAAAGAAACAAACACATAACTAGTTTGTTAGTATTGCTAACAACAGCATTAATCCCATCGTCGTTGTTTTAATATTTTATTAAAACAACTTTAATTTATTAGTGGGAAAAAATGGCGATGTTTACCAAGGGGTAGGGCATGCAAAACTATAGTTTCAGATCTCGCCACAGATCTTCGTCAGTTCCTTTGTGTCTTGTTGTTCAATAAGAAACTTTTTATATCAAAGTGTCAATTGCTCGCTCAAATAGATATGTATCCAAAGCAAGTGAGCAAAGGCTATAGTCGGGACGGGGCCGACCATGTGATACCCTACACCACTACCCCTGTGCATATGCTTTTCACTGGTAAACATTTCTTTTAGGGAATATAATCCGACTACCACCAAAAATAATATGCCCCTTTCTCTCTGGGACCCCCATAAGCAACCAAAATTTCGTGACCATCCGATCAAAATTACGACCTGTAGCTTGATTGCAAAAAATGGAAGAATTGGATGCATTACCGACTATTGTGGTATCTCCTTTGTTTGACCACCTTCGCCAACCTGATTTACACCAATGTAAAGGTAATATTTTCTTACTCCATTGACAGGCATTGCCGTTGGAATACCCCTACTAGAAGCCGATATATTCACAAAGAATAAAACTTTGAATTTGTTTCAAAATGAGTTTTTTCCCATTCCGACCCCTAAATATTATCCGACTATTACCAAAATCAATAGGCTTCTTCCTCTGTGGGGCCCCCATCTACCCCAAAAATTTCGTCACTATCCGATCAAAATTCCAACATGTAGCGTGATTACAAAGAATGGAAAAATTGGGTATATTACTGAATTTTGCAATATCTCGGTTTGCTCACTTATGCCCTAAACACATCCAACGTTTGAGTAAAGTTTTGTATCATTTCTGGTAGATGAATAAAAGACAAAGTGCTGCCAAGTTTCAATTTTTCTTTATTCTTCTACTAGAAATGACACACAACTTTACTCAAACGTTGGATGTGTTTTCAGCTTTACGCCAACATACTTTACATACTTTGCATCAATATAAACGAGATCTTTTCTTCTTTCATTGACGGGTATTACTTTTGGAATACTCCAACCAGAAGCGGATATATTCGCATAACAAAAAAACGTTGACTTTTCTCCACATAAGCTTTTCGCTTATTCCGACTCCTGAATATTATCCGACCGTCACCAAACTAAATAGGCTTCTTCCTCTGTGGGACCCGCATCAACTCCCAAAAAATTCATAACGATCCGATCAAAATTGCGACCTGTTGAGTGATTACAAACAAATCGGAAAATGGGATGCAATACCGACTATTGCCATATCTCTGTTGTTTGAGCAGCTACGACAACCTACTTTACATCGTTGTACAGGTGATATTTTCTACTTTCCTTGCCAGGTTTTGCTTTTGATATACCTCTTAAAGAAACAGAGATATTGGCTTTGAAATAAAACGTAGACCTTTTTTCCAAATAAGTTTTTGCCCATTCCAAATAAGTTTTTGCCCTGAACATAATCCGACCATCATTAAAATCAGTAGGCTTCTTCCTCTGTGGGACCCCCATTAACCCCCAAAACTTCGTGACGATCCAATCAAAATTGCGACCTGTAGCGTGATTACAAAAAAATCAGAAAATGGGATGCATTATCGACTATTGCCATATCTCTGCTATTTGACCACCTACGACAACCTACTTTACATCGTTGTAAAGGTGATATTTTCTACTTTCCTTGCCAGGTTTTGCTTTTGATATACCTCTTAAAGAAACAGAGATATTGGCTTTGAAATAAAGCGTTGACCTTTCTCCAAATAAGTGTTTGCCCATTCCGACCCCTGAATATTATCCGACCATCATCAAAATCAATAGGCTTCTTTCTCTTTGGGACCCCCATTAACCCCCAAAATTTCGTGACGATTCGATCAAAATTGCGACCTGTAGCGTAATTACAAAAAATCAGAAAATGGGATGCATTATCGACTATTGCCATATCTCTGATATTTGACCACCTACGACAACCTAGTTTGCATCATTGTAAAGACGGGATCTTCTACTTTCATAGTCAGGCTTTGCTTTTGGAAAGTTTTCAACCAAAGCTGTGATATTCGTCAAAATAGTTAAAATCACAAAAGTGAAAATAGGGGTTTTTTGCTACTATTGTGATATCTTCGTTGTTTGATTACCTACGAACACCTACTTTACATCATTAGAAAGGTGATATTTTCTACTTTCATTGTCAGTTTTGCTTCTGGTATACCCCATAAAGAAGCTGAGATATTCGCTTTGGAAAAAAACGTTGTCTTTTTATCCACCTAAGTTTTTTGCCCTTTCGAACCCCTAAATATTATCCGACCATCACCAAAATCAATAGGCTTCTTCCCCTCCGGGACCCCCATCAACATCCAAAATTTCGTGACGATCCGATCAAAATTGCGACCTGTAGCGTGATTACAAGGTTTAGATGGACAGACGGACAGACGGACGGACACACATAGCCAGATCGACTCAGCTCGTCGAGACATTCATTTTGGTATATATAAGTATGGGTCTACGACCATTATTTCGATGCGTTGCAAACTTTTTGGCCAAAACCAACTTATAATACCCTCCCCACATAGTGGTGTAGGGTATAAAAACACTCTGATCGAGGATTTCTTTGGCACGACCTAAAAACATTAAAAAAAATTAAATATTTTGTATTATTTTGTATAGATTGGAACATATAATAAAAAAAATTAAAAACAATTACAGTGTTTTATTTATAAATGCACTAAACACTAGAAAATCATATTTCGCTTAGCCTCAATAAGTATATTCTTCTTCGTGATGGAATCTCTCAAATAAAGCGCTTGCAGTTTTATTTTGTCACCATTTTTTAATTTAAATGCCAGCGTTTTATTTAAGAGATTCCACCATGAAGAAGAATATACTTATTGAGGCTAAGCGAAAAATTATTTTCTAGTGTTTAGTGCATTTATAAATAAAACACTGTAACTTATTTTTTAAATATTTTTTATACCCTACACCACTATGTGGAAATATTCTTCGGAGACCCCAATGTGGTATATCAATCTTCATATCTCAACGAGATAAAGCGATTTTGACATGCGTGTCCGTCCGTCCGCCCGTCCGTCCGTCTGTCCATTATAAATTGTAATCAAACTCCAGGCCGCAATTATAGACCGATCGCAACGAGTCCAGGCCAGAATAGATCCCTATTTTGTTGTTGATGATCGTGAAATATTTAGTGGGAGAAATGTACCAAAACCGTAATATTTTTCCAATTTTGTAGCGGCTCTGTAGGTCGCAATAATAGTCCGATCAACGCGAAATTTTAAATAAGTTAAGAGTATATGACAAAGAAGAAGCTTACAATTTGTGATGGAGATCAGATAACATTTAGAGGGTTAAATGGACCACAACTTTTTTGTGAAAATTGTGAAAATTTTTAACATACAGCTATATCTTTATTCCTGTAAGAGACATTCCGGGGAAGTAAGCTATACTTGGGAGAGGAACGCTTGATCTTTCTATTGATGTTAATTGTGTTGATGTACACAATAAGATAACAGAGTTACAGCCTAATATACCTTGTTATATGTTTGTAGTGTAATTATAAACACGCTAGAGGTCGCAATTGTATGTACCTCAATAGTCACGAAATTTTGCACGAGGTAAGAGTTTAGATAGAAGAAGATACCTACCATTTTGGATGATGATCTGATATTATTTAGCGGGTGAAATAAGTGGGCCATTACTTTTGTATGAAAAATAAAGAATATATTTTTTGTCCATATTTTAATTCCTAGCGGACATATACTGGGAAAGAAGCATATACATATATGCAAAAAGAACTACTGGACTTTCCCCCGATGAAAATTGCAATAATGTGTATGGTAGATAACGGACCTATTGCCTAATATATAATGGGTTTTCTGTAGAGAACCACATTTTCCTATCATTCTACAATTCTATCATGCAAATTACGTGGAGTCCTAGCGTATTAATTGTCCAATTGGATTTTCTATACATATATTGCAGCATGGGGTAGCTTCACCATTTTTTTAATGTACTCGATGTCTTATTTTGGTTTTATATATTTATTTATATTAGGTGTATTTCAAAAAAGAAACCTGATATTCAAAGAAAATGTAAATATGTAGCAGAAGGGGCTAAACAATGTCAATTTTCCAATATATTAAAAATGTATAAAATATAATTGTTCCACAAACATCCCAGTAGGGATAAGAGAGCCTTCGTTCATATCAATGAGTGCATCAAGTCCGAACGGCGTGTCCTAAGACACCACCGTTAGAGAAGTATTACATGGCTGAAATACTCAGGAAATGTCGCCAACATTACATTACTGACATTACATTTGATGTGGCCTGACCTGCATTTTTTAGACATCAAATTTTCAACGGTGGCAAAATACCCTTGAGTAATGTTTGCGACATTTAATTATTATATTAGCCATATAAAACTTCTCTACAAGTGGTGTCTTAGGATACGCCGTTCGGACTCGGCGATAAAGAGTAGGTCCCAAATCTTGAACTAATATGAATCGGAGTGCACTCCCTGTCCCTTCTGGGATGTTTGTGATACAAATATTATATTAGTATTTAAGTTTGGTGTGATACCGTGCCAGAATCCACAAAGTTATTTCTTACAATAATTTCATTTGTTCCGTAAAGAAATTTTGATTTGTGGAAAGCTAATTTCCAGGGGTAGTGGTGTCGGCCCCGTCCGACTATAGCCTTGGCTTACTTGTTTTAAGTTGTTATTAAATATTTTTTTGGCCACTGAGAACCAACCAAGGACTCAACAGCCAATTTAGGGCGAACATGTAGGTTAACAATTTAGAATTCCTAAAATCAGGTGGTACCGTTTCATGGAGGCTATAGGAAACAAATTGACCTATATTGGTGTTGGTTTCATATTTATGTATTGTCAACCTGAAAAGTGTGCAAAGTTTTAGTTCGATTGGTCAACTGCAACTGCGTTAAAAATGAGTTACTAGATTTGAACTAAACGACCACCTAAGCAAGTTAAATAAAACACTGTAAAAACACAAATACACTTATATTCTGATGTAAAATATTGAAAAAAAAACTACTATTGATCCTTTTTAAAAAAATGAATTGAATCTCGTCCGGGCGAACTTTTTATAACCTCGACGCTTATGCCATTAAGATGTGGAATATGCTAACTGAAGAATATCAGTTTCTTGTAAAAAAGGGTTTAATACCACTGAGACATCCATGTTTTCTAACCATTCAGAATCGGAAATACCATGTTACAGTCATTCCATTTGGACAATGTGTGTACAAATTTCAAAGTACGTACTTTCATATTGGGTGTGAAATGTTGTACCTGTGAAAATTTTCTACATGATTGAACTTTATGATTTTTTTTCTATAAGATATATAAGTTCAAATTGGGACAATTCGAGGCAAAAAGTCAATTTTTGAAGTGTACAATTTGAAAAAAGTAATAACGGATTTATATTGCCAATATCCTGAGTCACTAAAAATAAAAAAATAAATCAATCTGGTAACATCACATAACGATATACCGATCTGGCAATGGTGACATATTTTCTTATGCATCATTTTCTGATGTCATCATAAATAAATAGTGAAAGCATTTTAGGCGTCAAACAGAACATTTCAATATTTTTATATTTTTTAAAAATGGAAAACTCTTCTATGGGTGTGTAAAATAAGTTAGCATTAACAAATAATTTTACGTGTGATAAATGTGTTTTTGAGTTAATATGTGATGTTTTTTGGAGTATTTTGCTTTGTCGTCCATGTGTTCTCTGGAGTATAACTTTCGATATCGGAGTGTATCTGTGATATTATATATATGTGGTGAAAGGTATTAATGTGTACTATCATTTTGTGGAAAAAATAGCCGCGCCCATCCGCGCCTTTTCATACAAATCTGATTTTAGTTGACGTAAAACTTAAGAATATGGATATTTTTATAGCATCCGCCATAAAATGGGGGCTATATTACGTTTGTAACTCCTTTTGTAACTCATCGAAATAATCATTTTATACCCACCACAGTATATATTTTTTTATCAGCGTAAAATTCTAAGTCGATTTAGCAATGTCCCTCCATCCGTATGTCCGCCCGTTCGTCTGTCCGTCTATTCTAATCAAGCTATCTTCCGAATGAATAGATATAGAGCGCTGAAATTTTTTCATTATGTGTCTTTGGTGTTCACTTAGACCAAGTTCGAAAATGGGCTATATCGGTTCACGTTTTCGTATAGCCTTCATATAGCGCTTCCGTCCGATTTTCGGTATTTTACGGGTTTAAGCTATATTTTTTGACATTTAAGGTTCCCAGTAGAAAAAAAATTGTCAACCAAAAATTATGGATATGGTTCCACATTTTTATAAAACCCCCATGTAAAGGTACCTCCCCATTTTTGGCATTTTCATGCTTTTAAGTACATTTGTACTAAATTAGCTATGTCTTGACATATAGCGTTCCCAGTGTACAAATAACTACATCTTATTTTTGAAACAAATTTAGAATGCTTGCTTTAACTTATAAAGAAGTGATGCATATTATGACTTTTATGAGACAAAAATCTGAAATTTGGAAAATATATATAGAGGAGCTATATCTATATCTGAACCGACATGGTCCAATTTTTGCACATTTGGTTCTAAGCCCATTATAAACATATGTACGAAATTTCGAAGATCTAGCTTGCTCCTGTGATTTGTTGCCTCACAACCCTGTCATTGGACCCACAGTGCAATGGACTGACTGTACCGCCTCCTTATAAACCAACGTCATGCATGATGCGCCTTAAATATTCATTTAAATGAAAAGTGGTTACAACTGAATGTTCATAAATTACAACAATCAAAAAACAAAAAAAATTGCGGATTGATTTTTAAATCAATCGCGGTCAAAAGTCATTTGTTTAGGGTTTTTTAGGTTTTCAAGATATTGCTAGGTGGACAAATTTGAATTTGCCATCATTTTTTATGTAAAACTTTTTAATGAATTTGTATTTAAATGAATTTGTAAGGTATTGGTATTTACATATATACTCGTAGATTAATTATAATGAATTACTACTCTAGCGTTAAGTATACGAATTATTATATTTAGAACTTAAATCTATTGTAAATGAATAAGTATCCTAGTTCTAAGTGGTTACTTTCGTCATTTCCTATTTTGAATTGTTAAAACTTAACGAAGTAACCTAGGCTAAGCTTGAAATATTATAGAATTTGCACACTCACTTCACTTTCAAATCAAGAAGCAAACGGTGAGCATCCTCTTCTCTACTCTCTTTTATTTGTCTCTTCTCTTTTTCCCAATAAAACAGAAACCTACGTTTTATAACGTTTTCGAAACTTTTTTTCTTTTTATTTGCATGCTATTACTGCAATATTATTTTCCTTTGGGTTGGAGAATAATATTGCAAGGTTACAACCGTCTCGTCCACTTAAAAATACAGTCCACTTTGTTTCGTTGGTGCTCATCCGAGTTGGAATTTATTTGCTCTACACTCATTGTTATTCACTAGGAAACCGCAAGCAAGAACTTCCCAGGTGTAAACACCTTCCATTGAATGTTGGTTCAGGAGCACCGTGAACCTCAAATGTCAAGTTACGGGTACTTCAGAGAAAAACTGTAGCTAAAATCACCAGAATACCGAAAATCGGGAGGTAACATTATATGGGGGCTGTACCAAAAGAAGAGCTGATATAGTCCATCTTCGAACTTGACATGCCTGCGGGAAAAATACACCTGTTTAACTTTTGTGGGCGATATGATGATTACAACAGACGGAAATGCGTAGATCTGCTTATAATTTTATCCTGATCAAAAATATATATACTTTATATGGTCGCAAATGATTATTTCAATGCGTTACAAACGAAAAAAAACTTTATCAGGATATTTGGCCGATCGAACACTTCACTTCACTTCAAAACGAAAAAAAAACAACGATTTGGATAGAATTGTGCCGTTATCTCAGCAGTGGGTAAGAACCACAAGTAAAAACAGCAGTTACAAGAAATATTTTGAACTTTGAGCCACAATGAATTGATAACGATACCATCTTAGAACGAAAAACATTTTGTTGTACAAAGTTTACGCTAAACCAGATCAGGTGGCTACCATCTCAGTAGTGCGATTCTCTAACTCATTTTTAGAGTTACCGACAATTGTCGGTAAAATTAAAATTCTTATAATTTCGGTAATTACCGATGTTTTTCGGTAAGTTAGCGACGAATAAAAACCAGTCGTAAAGTTCTACGGATAGCAAGAGTGTTGTCAACTTTTCATTCATAATTTTGCCTTTTAATTTTAACGATTTTTGTCGGTAACTCAAAAAATGTGTTAGAGAATCGAACTACTGGAGTGATGAACTACCATACATTATAAAGACACCTATATTTGTCATCAATTAAAAATGTATTCCTTCAGCAGTTGACCTAATTAGTTTAAACGATTCCAATATAACAGAAATTAAATGTTGACAAAACTGTGAGATGGATGGCCAGAAAACATTTTATGACTATACCGTTAAAAAGACAATGGCCTATTAAACCCTAGTTTTTTTCAACCATTCCCCTAAATACATTTCATATCTCATAGCAAAACAAAACAAAACTTCAAAACAAATAATTTGCATTTAAAATACTATGCAAGAGGAGCGAGCACACGCCTCATAAAATGTTACCAAATTAACGAGCAACCTAATTATACCAACAAACCAACAAAAACTGCGGGAATTAAGGCAGTGCCTTTAAAATTTTAGGTTTTCGACACCAAATATTAGATAATAATGCAGCAGCAACCCCAGCCCAATACGTCAAATTCTATATAAATATTGCAAACCAAGCCGATAAAAAGAAAGAAAAAATTCCCCAATGGCAAAATTTTGCATAAATAAATAAGGTGAGGAGTTTCGAGATGTGTTGTAAAAACAACATGGTCAAAACGACAATTTAAAATCGAGTTTGTGGGTAGATGAATGAATCAAACAAATACTGTTACATAATTTCTTTTTGGCCATAATATAAATGGAACAAAAGCCTGACTGACTGGCTGGCCGGTTGCCGGAATTCCACAAGAAAGAGAAGAAAAGAAGAACAGCTGATGTGAATAAATCTTAAAAGCTGTTAATGTTTTGTTTTGGCCAAAAAAAAAAAACACACAGATATTATGTCATAGGTGTTTTTAGTTTGTGTGATTACAGGGGTGTAGCTCGGATTTTTTTCAGTCAGATATTTATTTGGGGGTGGAGGAGATATTTTTTAAAATCTCCCAACTTCTTCCTTGAATGTTGATTCTCTGTCACCTCTTCTTTTTGTAAGATCTTTATGACCATTTTTGTTCCCTAAGCCTCTGCCCCCCTGTTTGCTTAGTCTACGCCCTTTAGTGCCCCGCTTGAGAAGTTTTTTTCTGTTTTGTTTTGATTGTCATGACAAATGTTGAGTGAAAGTGTGCGATTCATCAACAACACCATGGCGCGTAAAAATCTTTTACTCATTCACGCAGCCCTACCAGCCAACAAGCAGCCGAGCCGGACAGACAGACATGCATTACAGCTCACTAATGCCGGTTAATCATTGACAAAATTGTTTTGTTGGGCATCCCATGTCACCCAGATTCATGGCACTCAATGGTGTTGGTGGTGTTGTTTGGTTACCAATGCAGCAGGTAACACGGCTAAAATGTAAGCACGCGTCATAAACCGGTTATACACGGTAGACAAGCATATCACCATCTTAAGTGGTTGTGTAGCTGATCGCTTGTCTGACTGACTGGCTTATTTACAAGTTAAGATTTCAACAAGCCAAGATGAGGGAAGAAACCAACCAAACTCACAGACAACCAGTTAGCTCAGTGTCACTCTATCTGACTGACTGACTAGCTGGGTGGGTAATCGAATCCAAATGCTGATCAATTTATTGTGTGTACGTCGGTGGCAACCACGACCACGGTCAATATTTAACGCACCCAACATACCAAGGGTTATTACGCCCTGACGCATACGCAGCAGAGCAGTAGCGTTGTTTTACAATAAACACCACATTTTCGATTTCGTAACACTTGACACGATCAGCGCAGCGCTCAACCGCTCACTGTTTTCTTATGGTTTCCAAACGCCGGTTGTTTTGTGTCCGTTTCTTTGTGGACCATTTATTATTTACAAAGGCATAAATAGTTTTAAAACTTTTCGGAACGGATCAGTTTGCAACTAACTGTTCCCGGCAGACAAGCGATTCGGGAAGTAAACGAAAACAACGAACAAATCTGTAACGCGAAACAATGCGTGGTGTGGTAGTGTTTTGTGCTGTTTTGGCAGTGGTCCCTGTATTTGGAGCCCAAGATGGATATAAATATCGTGAACCTGCACCGGTTGTAGAAAAAAGTGGACTACCCACGCCACCAATACCCTGTACCCATGGTTTTACTGGCTACAATTTTGATGAGGCCACAAAAGCTTTGATAAATGCCCAGACTCAGGCCAGGATTATTAACAAAGGCCATGCCGTAACTGAACATAATTTGGAAACCGCAGCCAGTGGTTATAGTCCTCAAATTGGTACTGCCAGCCAAGTTGTATCTGGCAGCTTCCAAAGTCAAAGTAATAACTTTGTGGCTGGTCAGGGTTATACCCAAGGTGGAGTATCTGCAGGACAAATTCCAGCACCTTCGGTAACATATATTCCATTGTCAACAGGGCCACAAGCTCCACCTCAGGCACATCCCATAACACAAATTCAACCACCATTGTCGGCCCATAGTCACACAATTTCCTCGACAACAGGATCTGGAGCTAGTCACAGCAGCTTTAGTTCCTCAGCTAGTCAGCAACAACAACAATTTGGTTTAAGTGCCAGCCAACAAGCTGATGGTTACAAATATCAGCAAGGCAATAACGGTGGTGTACAACAACAACAGCAAGTCCACATTTCACAAACGTTCCCACCTACTGGCCCAGCACCTCAATATAAACCATTGACCAGTGGCCCAACATCACCTGGATTCGGTAGTGGTCAATACTCTTCCCAATTCGCCGGTGGACAAAAACAAATCTCTGGACACTATATTACCAAAACTCCAACTAATTTTGCAGGACAACAGCAATCCACCGGTCAATATGCTAGCAACTTCGGTTCCTACACCTCCTCCCCCGGAACCTTCGGTGGTCCACATTCCTATTCCTCCTCTGGAAATTTCGGCGGAGCCCAACAAGGTGCTAACTTTGGTGCACATTCCTCTTCCTCCACTGGAAACTTTGGCGGTGCACAACAAGGTGCTATCATTGGTGCACATTCTTCTTCCTCCACTGGAAACTTTGGCGGTGCACAACAAGGTGCTAACTTTGGTGCACATTCCTCTTCCTCTTCTGGAAACTTTGCCGGTGCTGAATATGCCAGCAACTTTGGTGCCCATTCCACCTCTTCCTCCTCCTTAGGAAACTTTGGTAGCCAGCAACAACAACACTTCTCTACATCAGGCCCTGGTTTCTCCTCAAACTATAACTCGCAACACCATGGCAGCTCATTATCGCTTGGTGGTAACAATCAAGTACTTTCCACCTTCTCTTCCTCCAACTTGGGTGCCAATGGACTTAACGGCCAACTAGGCAGTGTAATACGTGAAACCGTGGCACAAGCTCCCCTAGATCCCACCGCAGAGAAACACATCTACGTACACATTCCACCCGAAGATTTGGATGGGGATCAACAGCAAGAAATTCCAGCACCACAGTTTGTTGCACCACCACCCAAGAAACACTACAAAATTGTTTTCATTAAGGCTCCCACACATCCAACACCCAATTACAGTCAATTGGCTGCCGCTGCTGCACCCAAGGTTGAAGAGAAAACTTTAATTTATGTCTTGACCAAAAAACCCGAAGAACCTTCACTGCAAGAAATCCAACAACTAACCCAAGATACCTTCAAGAGCTCCAAACCCGAAGTATATTTCATTAAATATAAGACACAAAAAGAAAGTGATGCCAATTCGAATGTTGTTAATCCCGCTGAAATTGATTTGACAAATGGTGGCAACGATGCCAATGTTGGTATTGATATTAGATATGGTGGCAGTGTGGGTGGAAGTAGCACCAGCTATACAACCAGCTCTAGCAGTATTTCATCAAGTTCATCTAGCACTAGTGAGTCCGAGGGTCCCAGGCATGAACTGTATGGGGTGCCATTACAGTAATTGTTGTTTCTATTAATTTATATTTATTATTTATTTTAATTTTTCATAATTTATTTATTAAATAATTAAATATTTTTATACGACGAAAAATTTTATTTGGATTTTTATTTAACCGAATTTATGTGCCCTGAGTTTCATTCACTTCAGTATTTCATATTTTTTGACATGTGGAAGAATATTCTAACTTGTGACCTTTGGAGGAACATTCACCACTATCAAGAGGTAGTCAATATTTTTATTATGCCAAGAAAAATGATTCGTCTATTAGGAATTGTTCCAATCCAATTCAATGGTTATTTCGTCTTTAAGGATGGAAAGTAAGAAAATCCGTATAACTAGAAGAGCAAGTGTTTGTACACAATCCTCGCACAATTAACAACATTTGTGAACATGGACCCACATTTCGATGTAGGCTCCACATATCGGTAACCAAAGATTTCAGAGATTTTTTGAAATTATTTAGGGGTCGATTATGAATAGCAACCCAACTCCAGTTGCGTTGCTGTCAGCAAATTTTATAATAGAAATTTTCATTTCGGCATTAAAGAAGTTCATACTTTTTACAATTAAATTAATAGCTGAAGGTTTAAAACACTGATATTGAATAGATTTAACAAAAAATTCTGTCGTTTCCGTTATTTTAATTGTATGATTTACTCATATGGCAACACAAATTCTGTTGAGTTGCTATCCATAATTGACCCCTTATTTAATTGTTGTCTTATTAGGACGAAGGTCATTTATATGTGAGAGTTTTTTTATTTAATTGAATTTACCTAATGAGTTTTGTATTGAAAAAGTGATATCTAACGAAGTCCACACACACTTCCAACCAATATGCTACGATCGCTTCGATGCTGGTTTAATTCAGCTCATCAGGCATATTTAGATGTGGAGTTTGAGAACTTGTATATATACTAAACTTATTGCAAATTTTAAGTTGTGTAGTATTTTTGAAGTCTTTTTACTATCAAGTCAGCCTAGTGTCTCTGGTCTTCATAGAATCCTTCTCCAATTGGACTCTATTGGCCACACCTTCGGGTACATCCCACACAAAATTTCGGAAAAGTTCAGTTTAGGGCCTGCTCTCGAATCGCTTTGATGTTGTAGCAACTTGTATTCACTGTCCGCCATACGACGGTACAAGTTTCATCAGGGGCAAGTCCATACTTCCTGAGCAAATAGCCTGGAAGGTGCAAAATAAAACCTATGACACCGTAAGTAGTGGCTGGAGCGCAAGACAAATCTCGAACGGATCTGCCAATTCTGTCAAAAAATTGGCCTTCGTAATATTTTGACCAAACATAGTTTATGTTCGAAGATAAACCATATCGGTCCACTAGTTCAGGTACCTCCCTCACAAAAGTTCAAAAATGTTCGGATAAATTGTGCGCACGATAACTCGTGAAGGGAGTGTCCGGTGTAATCCATACTCTGCACATCCTATTATATCTACCAGACATAGATTAGGTTCAAATATGGACTAAATTTGTCTACTCTGTCTGGTACCTCCCACACAAAATTTAAGACCTGCTCTCGAATCATTTTGATTTTTGCTGAAGCCATTTGCATTCGCTACCTCCATTACGACGGTGAAAGTTATTTCAGGGGCAAGTCCATATTTCTTGGGAAAACAGCCCGAAAGGTGTAAAAAACCCTATGCCACGATAACTCTCGAACTGTTCAACCGATTTGGTCCAACATTTGGTCTTCGGCATATTTTATCCAAACTTAGTTTCATGGGGCAATACCGGACCGCAACTTCCGGTACTTCTCCCCCAATAAAATGTCACTAAAATTATATGACGATATCACTTGAGTCGGTCAACCAATTTGGTCCAAATTTTGGTTCTCCATATATTTTGTCAAAATTTAGTTTAACTTCTAAAATGGCCCATATCGGTCCCTAAGGGTACCTCCCCCACAAAAGTTCAACATTTGTGTCTAAGTGCAGTTAATTCTTAATCCACGAGGCCAACTATATGATACCCTACACCACTGTGAATATGTAAAACATAAATCGGAGCTATATCCAGATCTTAACCGATTTTGATATAATTTGGCACATTTATTTCCAGACCGAATTCAGTCACACATTCCAAATATCATTGAAATCGGACTTATATAGCGTGTTTGGTGCAGCAAATACGTGAAATCGGGCGAAAATATATATGGGAGCTATATCCAAATCTGAACCGATTTCGATATAATTTGGGACACTTATTTCTAGACCGAATTCAGTCACACATTCCAAATTTCATCGAAATCGGAAATATATAGCGTGTTTGGTACAGAAAATACGTGAAATCGGCCGAAAATATATATGGGAGCTATATCCAAATCTGAACCGATTTCGATATAATTTGGGACATTTATTTCTAGACCAAATTCAGTCAAACATTCTAAATTTCATCAAAATCGGACGTATGTAGCGTGTTTGGTGCAGCAACCACGTGAAATCGGGCGAAAATATATATCGAAGCTATATCCAAATCTAAACCGATTTCGATATAATTTGCCACATTTATTTCGAAACCGAATTCAGTCACACATTCCAAATTTCATCGAAATCGGACATATATATCATGTGTGGTACAGAAAATACGTGAAATCGGCCGAAAATATATATGGGAGCTATATCCAAATCTGAACGGATTTTCACCAAAAGCAATAGCGTTCTTCCTATGGCTAAAAAAAATTGTAGGCCCCAATTTTCAGCTGAATCGGACAAAAAATGCGACCTGTACGTTGCAAACAAAAATACATGGGCAGACGGACGGACTTGCATAAATCGACTCAGAAAGAGATTATATGTATATCCCCAAAAGGAACTATGGGTCTATTTCGTTTCCTTTTGTATGTTACATGCAAATGTACAAAGACATAATACCCCTTACCACAGTGTGGTGTAGGGTATAAAAATCGTTAATGTAGGGCGAAAAGAAAAAAATCAATTTTTTGGAAATGGAATATGAAATAATTGGCAACATTTCCCATATTCATACGGGCAAAATGTGCCTCATCGAAATAATGGTCTAGACCCCAAGTATGTTTGGACGAAATGTGTTTCAGACAATTTGGAGTCGATTTAGCAACGTCCGTCCGTCTGTCTGGCTGGCTGGTGCGCACGAAAACTCTCGAACTGGTGAACCGATTTGGTCCAAAATTTGGCTCTTTTGTTCAGCCTGTATTCGCTGTCCCCATTTCAACGGTACAAGTTTTTTCAGGGGCAAATCAATACTTCCTGAAAAAATAGCCCGGAAACTGTAAAAACCACTATTACACCATGTGAAGTACTGTAGCGCACGATAACTTTCAAACGGATCAGCAGATTCGGTGCAAAATTTGGTCTACGTAATGTTTTTTCCATGTTTTTTTCCATTTATAGGTCATGTCGTGAAGAACAAATGTTGTCAAAACATAAAATCCATTAAATTTCATCGTCAATGTCAAAATCGTCAAGGTCAAATTACTTTTATAATTTTTTTCGGTTTTGGTCCATAGATATCAAACCATTCGAAGAAATAATCAATTACAAAAATCAACCTAATATTTCAATAAACAACAACAACATAAAAGTCAAAGAGAAGAAGAAGAAATAAACACTTGCCCCTGAAAAAACGTGTACCGTCGTAATGGGGCAAGCGAATATAAGTTGTTACAAAAAGAAGCAAAATGATTTTAGGGCAGGCCTTAAAGTGTACTCTTTACAAATTTTGTGTGGGAAGTATTCGAAAGAGTGGACCTATATAGTCCATATTCGAACCTGATCTATATTCCGTAGAGATACAATGACATATGCGCACAACATATCCTGAAGGAGTGGACCGATACAGTCTATCTACGAACTTAAACTAAGTTTGAACAAAATATTATGAACGCCAAATGTTTGACCGAATCGGCTGATCCGTTCGAGAGTTATCGTGTGCTCCAACCACTACACAGGGTGCCATAAGGGGTATTTAATCCTTTCGGACTATTTTCTCAGGAAGTATGAACTTGCCCCTGATAAAACTTGTACCGTCGTAATGAGGGCCGCGAATACAAGTTGTTGCAACAAAACCCAAAGCGATTTAGTGGACCGATAGAGTCCATATTAAAATCTCTTCACGATGTGCAAAGTATGGACCAACTCGGTTACTCGCTTCAAAAGTTATCGTGCGCTCAAGCCAGCCAGACAAACAGTCGGACGGATGGCTAAATCGACTCCAAATTGTCGTCCAAACATACTTGGGTTCTAAAATCATTACTTTGATGAGGCACATTTTACCCGTAAGAAAGTGTATATCGCAAATATTGTAAATTTTTTCATAATCCATTGCAAAAAAGGTCAAGTTTTGTTTCGCGCTACATCAAAGATTTTTTGGTACATATGTAGGTTTAAAAAATCCCCAGTACGAATCTGCTCGCAAGCCAATTTTTGGTTGTTGTGGACAAAAG
Source organism: Musca autumnalis (assembly GCF_047663935.1). NCBI lineage: Eukaryota > Metazoa > Arthropoda > Insecta > Diptera > Muscidae > Musca > Musca autumnalis. The sequence goes on from NW_027411755.1 coordinate 47,254,532, forward strand.
TTACGGTGGTTTTATTTCTTCTTTTAAGAAAAATATTATAACACTAATTATTTTAATGAGTACAATTGTTACTAAAAAGTTCTCTCGAAGTGACTTCAGCCAGTAGATTGCATAATATATGTAAAATGTTACTCAGAATTCGCGGAATATACATAAAATTGATAAATTATTGGATTAAAGTCAACTTTTTTTCAAAATAAAGTCCCATTTAGCGGTCATAAAATTACACAATTTTTTTTGTGTATCAAAACTTCACGGCGAATCAAATGAGACTAAAATCATACAGATTGGTATTATAGTTTCGATGTTACAGCCAAAATAAGCACATATTTTGGTCAAAAAAATTTTTGTTTGAAAAAATATTTTTTCACATGCATATTTTTTCACATGGAAAAATCTATTAGAAAATTCCTTAAATCTCCCATTAAAATAGACGGATTTTACTTTATAGACATTCATATTAAAGCTTTCACATTGAGGAAGATAATTTCGTTGCTGGGGATATATCTCAAAGCTTCTGAAATGGAAATAGAGGTCAAATAATTTATTTTAATTTATATTCATTTTAAAATACGTGTAAATCGCGTAATTATCAAAATCATTTTGTCCGCATGTGATGTACAGCAAGACCATACCTTTTAAATTGTATATATTTTTCGAAATTCAATTTGGAGGCTAAGATGAAGCATCGGCTGCATCTTAGTGTTCAAAAAGCTATAAAACATCACTAGTTTGCGCAGGGTGCATACAATTTTTGTCCGCATCTTGTTTCAGTGTTCGCCATGAAAATCTATATCGATATATATCTTTTTCAAGGCGATGAATAAAGAACCGTGGATGTAGCATCACACACTATTTTTTTGGGATAAAATGAATGTACATAGCTCCCTTATCAGTGAAGTTTTAAATCTCTGTTTCCGCAAAAACGAAGATACTGCACTAGTTATACCTTACACCACACTGTGGTAAGGGGTATTATGTATTTGTGCATTTGTATGTAACATACAAAGGGAAACGAAATAGACCCATAGTTCCTTTTGGGGATATACATATAATCACTTTCTGAGTCGATTTATGCATGTCCGTCCGTCTGTCCATGTATTTTTGTTCGCAACGTACAGGTGCATTTTTTGTCCGATTCAGCTGAAAATTGGGGACTAAAATTTTTTTTAGCCATAGGAAGAACGCTATTGCTTTTGGTGAAAATCGGTTCAGATTTGGATAAAGCTCCCATATATATTTTCGCCCGATTTCACGTATTTGCTGCACCAAACACGCTATATATGTCCGATTTCGATGAAATTTTGAATGTGTGACTGAATTCGGTCTAGAAATAAATGTGCTTAATTATATCGAAATCGGTTCAGATTTGGATATAGCTCCAATATATATGTTCGCCCGATTTCACGTATTTGCTGTACCAAACACGCTATATACGTCCGATTTTGATGAAATTTGGAATGTGTGACTGAATTCAGTCTAGAAATAAGTGTCTCACATTATATCGAAATCGGTTCAGATTTGGATATAGCTCCCATATATATTTTCGCCCGATTTCAGGTATTTGCTCCACCAAACACGCTATATACGTCCAATATTAATGAAATATTGAATGTGTGACCGAATTCGGTCTAAAAATAAATGTGCCAAATTATATCGAAATCGGTTCAGATTTGCATATAGCTCCCATATATATGTACGCCCGATTTCACGTATTTGCTGCACCAAACACGCTACGTCCGATTTTGATGAAATTTGGAATGTTTGACTGAATTCGGTCTAGAAATAAGTGTCCCAAATTATATCGAAATCGGTTCAGATTTGGATATAGCTCCCATATATATTTTCGCCCGATTTCACGTATTTGCTGCACCGAATACGCTATATACGTCCGATTTTGATGAAATTTGGAATGTTTGACTGAATTCGGTCTAGAAATAAGTGTCCCAAATTATATCGAAATCGGTTCAGATTTGGATATAGCTCCCATATATATTTTCGCCCGATTTCACGTATTTGCTGCACCGAATACGCTATATACGTCCGATTTTGATGAAATTTGGAATGTTTGACTGAATTCGGTCTAGAAATAAGTGTCCCAAATTATATCGAAATCGGTTCAGATTTGGATATAGCTCACATATATATTTTCGCCCGATTTCACGTATTTGCTGCACCAAACACGCTATATACGTCCAATTTTGATGAAATATTGAATGTGTGACCGAATTCGGTCTAAAAATAAATGTGCCAAATTATATCGAAATCGGTTCAGATTTGGATATAGCTCCCATATATATGTACGCCCGATTTCACGTATTTTCTGCACCAAACACGCTACGTCCGATTTTGATGAAATTTGGAATGTTTGACCGAATTCGGTCTACAAATAAGTGTGCCAAATTATATCGAAATCGGTTCAGATTTGGATATAGCTCCCATATATATTTTCGCCCGATTTCACGTGTTGGCTGCACCAAACACGCTATATACGTCCGATTTTGATGAAATTTGGAATGTGTGACTGTATTCGGCCTTGAAATAAATGTGCCAAATTATATCGAAATCGGTTCAGAGTTGGATATAGCTCCCTTATATATGTTCGCCCGATTTCACGTATTTGCTGCACCAAACACACTATATACGTCCGATTTTGTTGAAATTTGGAATGTTTGACTGAATTCGGTCTAGAAATAAGTGTCCCAAATTATATCGAAATCGGTTCAGATTTGGATATAGCTCCCATATATATTTTTGGCCGATTTCGCGTATTTGCTGCACCAAACATGCTATATAAGTCCGATTTCAATGATATCGAAATCGGTTAAGAAATGGATATAGCTCCGATTTATATTTTACATATTCACAGTGGTGTAGGGTATCATATAGTTGGCCCTGCCCGACTTTGATCCTTTCCTTACTGGTTTTTTCATTGCAGTGGAAACGACCCACAGAAAACGCGAAAATATAGTCGATATTTTCAAAACAATTTTAGGTGATTTTCCTACTTTGGAATTTCTCGTAATTTATTAGATCCGGAACGTAAAAAACTGAAATGTGCAAATATTAAACCCAAAAAAAGATGTTTTGGAAAAAGGTTCGGCCAAATTTTCCTTATTTGGATCCAGATTTCTATGAACCTGTGCAGATTATATTTACGATATACGTATCAAATAATTCAGAATCGCAAGTGCTACAATCCTATAAGTGAATTTTTGTAAAACCTGTTTGCGGAACGCAACTAGAAGAATATGCCAAAAAACACTGTAAATCTGTCTTCAAAATGTCAGCATAATTTAATGGTAGAAGCAGATCAAAATTTAAAAAAGTAATACATTAGTGAGAATATCCTTATTTAGTTTGCTTCTACTTTTACCTTGACAGGAAACTCACAAATCGAGAGAAAACAAAAAAGACAGGTTGGCTTCAACCCATTTTTTAACATAAACATAGCCACAGATTCCACGCAAATTATCAATATTTTTTGTCACGTCCAATATTTAATGTGTATAATATATAATCATATGTCGCGTGTTTTAAAAGGGTAAACCTTGGCTTCAGCCATGTTAAATTTGCCAAAATATTGGCGATATACCCTGTTAGCATAAATGCTGACGGTATAAAATTCGACTTTTTTATTTTTCTCCGATTCGAGTCCAAATCTTTCAAAATTCTGGGAAACATGTTTATGGGAACTTAGGTACATTTTTGTAGTTGACTACTTCCTTGAACGGCACCTATCGAATTTCGGTATTTTCACAACTAAATGGCTGGAATTTAATATATAGTTTTACATGGTGCTACTTTCACCCAGAAACTTGTCAACAGAGATCCACGTTTTAAAATAGCCCCATCGTATTCATACCGTATTAGCTAAAATATTGCATGTTACTTCACTTCCTTTCAATTTTTATTCACCCAAAGTCAAGATCCAAAAGTAGTGGTGAAGAGTATCGGCCCCTTTCGACTACAAGCTTATCTTATTTGTTTTGTTTCAATTTTTATACCAAAAAAGTTTTGATTTACCATGAGTTTTTAGTTTTGTGACGACAATGGAAATGAAAAAGTTTAGGCTTTCTTTAATATGTTTAATAACTTTTACTTTCCGCGAGCATTGATTTAGGTTTCACGAATATTATAGCACCTGGGCACTTAAGCGACACATTATATTAACATTAGCGACACGATTAATTATTATTAGCGACACGTTTTATTTACAATTTAGTTCATTACAATAATTAGCGTTTATTAATATTTTTGCTTAAAAAAACAACAACTAACAAAACTTTCACAAGAGACATCCAAATTTGTATTTCAAACGGGTTCTAGATGGGAAGTTTTTTTGTATGGTATATATACCTACCTATTACCTACAAAAAAGATTGATGAAACAAATGTTGACATTTGTTTTGATAGTAATATTAAATACCTGGGTGAAATGCTCTCCACTGTTTTGGAGCAATCCGTATTGATAACCTTCTGTTCGTATATACAGACAAAATTCACCGTTTATCCTTTCAATGCTGAAATTTATATTTTTCTTCGGAAATGGTGTACATATTTTACCAATTTATTTCTTTGTTCTCATGCAACTATAACAAAGTGTTTTGGTCGCTTCTACACACATACATATATACGTATTTGTGCAGGTAGTTATTACTGTAAACAACGACATAACATTTATATATGGAATCGACCAAGTATTTAGTTTTGTTGGTGTTACTTCAAGTGTTTATTAATGTTTCCCTTAGGACCTATTAAACCTATTAAATGGCAGCGAGACAATTACTTTGGAAATACTAAAAATCTCAGAAAGTTTACAAATGCCAATTGCAACAAAAGGCAAGGATATAGGGATTGATATTTTATTTAAAATAAGTGGGGAAAAAGTTTGTTATATTTTAATATTAAATTGTAAAATATTAAAGTAAAATAGTTTCTAGATAACTTTTTGAATTTTTAAACTTTAACTTGCAAAAGTTACTTATGAATCATGAAAAATTTTAAAATAATTTTTGTGGGACTTTAATTTTGCTACGATGGTCTAAAATGTTTTTCCGTCTATTACCAATTGTGTTGTTATCCATTCAAATCCCTTTAATGGTGTCAACAAAAATAAAATCAAGTAACAACAACAAAAACAATCAACTCAAAATTGTTCCACTTATCCAGCATTTAATAATAAATGGTGATTTTGTTTAAGGATAAGTTGTTTATTTTTTGTGTAAAAATGTAGAAAATTAAATATGAAATCTCTCAAAATCCCTGGACTTAAATCTAATCCACTAAAATTGACATTATCTTTATGATCTTAAAAATGTTCAACGTTTCAAGTGTTTTGCCCCTGGTAAGGGAGGTGGGGGCATGCTGTTATGCATGTACGTAAACATTTTGTTTGGCCTGTTAATGGCACGTGGGTACTGTTTATCATTAAAGGCAGTCGGGAGAATAAAACAACATCATGAGGAATATAAATGACAATAACCAACTTGGACCAACAAGAACAACAACAACAGTAAGGAGACATTTCATTTACGTTAATTTCCAGAGAACATTAAAATCCCATAAATGACATAAAGAATCAACTTGGTCCTATGGTCCTTGGCAAATGTGACTGTTTTATGATATTTAGTACGCCGCCTACTCCACCATAAACGCTGCATTGCATTGCCAGTAAGTCACAGAGTCATCATCATAAAATATAAAAATAAAGTGTAAAAAAGTCAAGTCCATGCCGTACAGGTGGTGGCATCTGTTAAATAGCGGCAACAGTGGAGCAACAACTATTAATGGAAATCAGAAATCTTACTTTGAAAAAATATTCTTTGAAAAATCCACGCCTATAGCTGTGAAAGACTTTGAAAAATCCACGCCTATAGCTGTGAAAGTCGTTGAAAAAATATTCTTTGAAAAATCCACGCCTATAGCTGTGAAAGACTTTGAAAAATCCACGCCTATAGCTGTGAAAGTCGTTGAAAAAATATTCTTTGAAAAATCCACGCCTATAGCTGTGAAAGTCGTTGAAAAAATATTCTTTGAAAAATCCACGCCTATAGCTGTGAAAGTCGTTGAAAAAATATTCTTTGAAAAATCCACGCCTATAGCTGTGAAAGTCGTTGAAAAAATATTCTTTGAAAAATCCACGCCTATAGCTGTGAAAGTCGTTGAAAAAATATTCTTTGAAAAATCCACGCCTATAGCTGTGAAAGTCGTTGAAAAAATATTCTTTGAAAAATCCACGCCTATAGCTGTGAAAGACTTTGAAAAATCCACGCCTATAGCTGTGAAAGTCGTTGAAAAAATATTCTTGAAAAATCCACGCCTATAGCTGTGAAAGTCGTTGAAAAAATATTCTTTGAAAAATCCACGCCTATAGCTGTGAAAGTCGTTGAAAAAATATTCTTTGAAAAATCCACGCCTATAGCTGTGAAAGTCGTTGAAAAAATATTCTTTGAAAAATCCACGCCTATAGCTGTGAAAGTCGTTGAAAAAATATTCTTTGAAAAATCCACGCCTATAGCTGTGAAAGTCGTTGAAAAATATTCTTTGAAAAATCCACGCCTATAGCTGTGAAAGTCGTTGAAAAAATATTCTTTGAAAAATCCACGCCTATAGCTGTGAAAGTCGTTGAAAAAATATTCTTTGAAAAATCCACGCCTATAGCTGTGAAAGTCGTTGAAAAAATATTCTTTGAAAAATCCACGCCTATAGCTGTGAAAGTCGTTGAAAAAATATTCTTTGAAAAATCCACGCCTATAGCTGTGAAAGTCGTTGAAAAAATATTCTTTGAAAAATCCACGCCTATAGCTGTGAAAGTCGTTGAAAAAATATTCTTTGAAAAATCCACGCCTATAGCTGTGAAAGTCGTTGAAAAAATATTCTTTGAAAAATCCACGCCTATAGCTGTGAAAGTCGTTGAAAAAATATTCTTGAAAAATCCACGCCTATAGCTGTGAAAGTCGTTGAAAAAAATATTCTTTGAAAAATCCACGCCTATAGCTGTGAAAGTCGTTGAAAAAATATTCTTTGAAAAATCCACGCCTATAGCTGTGAAAGTCGTTGAAAAAATATTCTTTGAAAAATCCACGCCTATAGCTGTGAAAGTCGTTGAAAAATATTCTTTGAAAAATCCACGCCTATAGCTGTGAAAGTCGTTGAAAAAATATTCTTTGAAAAATCCACGCCTATAGCTGTGAAAGTCGTTTGAAAAAATATTCTTTGAAAAATCCACGCCTATAGCTGTGAAAGTCGTTGAAAAAATATTCTTTGAAAAATCCACGCCTATAGCTGTGAAAGTCGTTGAAAAAATATTCTTTGAAAAATCCACGCCTATAGCTGTGAAAGTCGTTGAAAAATATTCTTTGAAAAATCCACGCCTATAGCTGTGAAAGTCGTTGAAAAAATATTCTTTGAAAAATCCACGCCTATAGCTGTGAAAGTCGTTGAAAAAATATTCTTTGAAAAATCCACGCCTATAGCTGTGAAAGTCGTTGAAAAAAATATTCTTTGAAAAATCCACGCCTATAGCTGTGAAAGTCGTTGAAAAAATATTCTTTGAAAAATCCACGCCTATAGCTGTGAAAGTCGTTGAAAAAATATTCTTTGAAAAATCCACGCCTATAGCTGTGAAAGTCGTTGAAAAAATATTCTTTGAAAAATCCACGCCTATAGCTGTGAAAGTCGTTGAAAAAATATTCTTTGAAAAATCCACGCCTATAGCTGTGAAAGTCGTTGAAAAAATATTCTTTGAAAAATCCACGCCTATAGCTGTGAAAGTCGTTGAAAAAATATTCTTTGAAAAATCCACGCCTATAGCTGTGAAAGTCGTTGAAAAAATATTCTTTGAAAAATCCACGCCTATAGCTGTGAAAGACTTTGAAAAAATATTCTTTGAAAAATCCACGCCTATAGCTGTGAAAGACTTTGAAAAAAATATTCTTTGAAAAATCCACACCTATAGCTGTGAAAGTCGTTGAAAAAATATTCTTTGAAAAATCCACGCCTATAGCTGTGAAAGACTTTTAAAAAATATTCTTTGAAAAATCCAAGCCTACAGCTTTGAAAGTCGTTGAAAAAATATTCTTTGAAAAATCCACGCCTATATCTGTGAAAGTCGTTGAAAAAAATATTCTTTGAAAAATCACGTCTTCACTTCATCGGCCCACTGTTCCCCTCAAACAACAGCATATGTGTTTGCTCTGCCTCTGAGTCTCTGCGAGAAACATAAGTCGTTTGTTATTCTTTTAATTTGTATCCTGTTTTATTACCACATTTAAATAATTAACTTTTTCCCATGGAATTCCATATTGCTCTTGTTTTCCCTCAAACCGCCTATGTTGATGTTTTTTTTTCAGTTTTATGTATTTATCCAGTTTAGGATAAGAGCCGGAAAACCAAGTCAACAAACATTTCTGTGTTGTCTAATGACTGTAAAATTATCTTAAATGTCACAGAGCAAGTCAATTTTGTGGTGGATGTATGCAAAATTTCAAAATTTTACCAGAATGCCTAATGAGTATCCTAATAAAACTTGATGTACTCTCATATTTGCAGGAGTTTCCGTTTAATTGTTCCAAATTTAAATACAAATGTTTATGGGTGGGAGGAATGTCTAGCTCACAAATATTTTGTTGTATTGCGGATAGGCGAATAAGCTATAAATCTCTTGTATGGTTATGTACAGATGGAGAAGACTCTGTATTAAGGTATATGAACTTTTGTTAAATTTAAGAAATTAAAAACAGTAATATTTAGTTAAAAAATAATTTCAAAATAATGATGTTTGGAGTTTAATCATAAACAGTAGCAAGATTCATTACAAATACACACTCATTTGTAATATACTTTTAGTATCCATCAGCTACATATATGGGATAGAGCGTTGACCTTACAACCTTAATTATTCATTAAGACCAAATTGTTGACAACGCACAGTGTGGCCAAAATGGGTTTTTTGTGTCAAAAATCTATATTTTTATAAACGGATAAAGATAAAGCAATGAAATCTAGAGGAGATATTTATCAGACATAGATCTTTTATTCCATGCAGTTACATGGAATTTGGTCAACGTCTTCTATAAAATTTTATTGATTAAAAATGTTTTTCAAAATTTTTAAGATTGTATATAATATGTTGCAGCAAAGAAACGCACCCGGTTAAACGTAGCAAACAAAGTACGAACAGACACAACCCGAAAGTTAGACATCGGTAAGCTGCAATCACAACAGATAGCCACAGCATATTCCACTCAACTAGCCCAATTGCTTAATCAAATCAAATTAATCAAATCAAAGCACTCCTTATCCCGATAAAATATCAGCGCAATGGCAAAGTATTGCTTACTCCATGCAAACAGCCGCAAAATCCATACTTGGATACCTGAGACCTCCACCAAGGAATGCGGCAAAATGCGGCATATAGGACTACTTTACAATCCGTAGCAACGCGTAGCGCACGATAGAGATATCGGGAGAAAAGGAGAGAAGAGAAACGTCTTTTCCACAGGAAAAAGAGAGAGATGGAAAAGCGGGAGTGTCAAAAAATCGAGATGTACAGGAACCAGAATGAAGTCCGAAAATTCTACCAAAGAGTCAAGCATCAAACTGATGGCTTTGGTACAGGCACATCCTCCTGTAGAGACCAGCAAGGTAATTTGGTAACTGATACAGATAGTTTGCTCAGGATATGGAAAGAACATTTTTCAAAACTGTTGGTATCCAATAGCAGCGAAGACGACTAAGATACCACAGACCAATTCCCAGAAGATGGTATTGAATGTATACCGCCCAGCCAAGATGAGGTAAAGACAGCAACAACTCGGCTGAAGAATAATTAGGCAGCAGGAGCCGATGGCTTACCAGCTGAGCTGTTTAAAACCGGAGGCGACACGCTGATAAGGTGAATTCATCAGCGAGTTAGCACCATCTGACAGGAAGAACGACTAAAGCCTATGGTCAACGAGATAATTGGACCATACCAATGCGGCTTTAAACCTGGCAAGTGCAACATTGACCAGTTATTTACCCTGTGGCAAATCCTGGAGAAGACCTAAGAGATGCAGATTCAAAGGTATTCCAAGCCATGTCTGAATTTGGTATCCCCGCAAAGCTCATTCGGCTTTGTAAAATGACTCTAACTGACACAAGATCTTCAGTTAAAATAAGAAAGAACCTCTCCGAAGAGTTTTGTACCAAAAGAGGTTTCAGGCAAGGAGACAGCCTTTCGTGTGATCTTTTCAACATCCTGCTAGAAAAGGTTATACGAGAGGCAAACGTCAAAAGAAGTGGCACAATCTACACCAATAGCCACATGTTACTTGCATATGCTGATTATATGAACATCATGGGACGATCAGTAAAAGAAGTAACCGATACCTTTATGAAGGTCGAAGGAGAATCTGCTAAAGTGGGTCTGGCGCTAAGCGGCGAGAAGACCAAGTTGATGGTGTCGACGCGCAATGCGTCCATTAAGATCGGACCAACTGTTAAGTTTCTATAATTTTTAGGTAGTTAAAGACTTCGTATACCTCGGCACCGCCGTAAACACAACAAACGACATAAGTTGTGAAATAAAACGAAGATGTTATTTTGGCTTAATTAAGCACTTTAAAAACAAAGCCACAACTCGTCCAACAAAAATAACGCTCTACAAAACACTGATACTACTCGTGCTGATGTATGGTTCCGAAGCCTGGGTACTTGCGCAATCAGATAATGCAGTGCTTGGCGTGAAAAAAAAGAAAAATTCTTCGAAAGATCTACGGACCAATCTGCGTTGACGGTGAATATCGACGTCGTATGAACCACGAGCTGTATCTGCTATACAACGACATCAATATAGTTAAACGTATCGAGATGCAGCGATTGCGTTAAAAAGGCGTATAAATTCGAGCCACATGGCGGTGCACGCAGAATTGGCAGGCCATAGAATAGATGACGCAAACAAGTGGATGAAGAGATGACAAGGCGCGGTAATCAAAAAAGTGAAGTTCGGTCTGTGGAACAAATGTTCCGTAATGGGCTAGCTAAGTAAGTATTTTCATGGAACTTTACATTTTTTTTTGCAAAAATTAAGTGGATCAATTGGTCTAAAAAATAATTATAATAAAGCCTTTGCTTACACGTTTTCTCAAAGTTTTCTTATAAAATAAATAAACGATTCCCAAAATTTATAAATGTTCATCTCTCTTCATCTCTCAAAATTTATAAATATTCATCTCTCTCCAATAAATAAAAATGCTTTTGACAAATTTAGAAAGAAAGAATTTTGCCCGGAATCGGAGTCGAGCTTTTTTCACGATTCCAACTCCGAAACACTGGTTTGGTTTTTTTTGTTTGTTGGTCAGTGGCTGAGGGTATATCTCCGTTAGCACAGCTGACTGATACTTTCTTACTTGTTTTACTTCACAATTGAACAATTGTTTACTCAGATATATTTCCAGCCATTACTTATAAGAACTATCTTCTTGAGACACTCCGGGAATGAACATATTTTAAACTTTGAATACAACATGGGAGTATTATGGGGATTGGCCAGACAATAACTTCGTAGAGCTTTCGTGATTAGACCAGGAATGAGTGCAATCAATGTAATACACATTACATGGACTATTGTTTTCATTTGGCATAACCATTATATTATTTTCATATTCTTTGTTCTCTTACTAAATGAAGCATTTCTACTGCAGATCAAGTTATGCAGTTCCTAACTTAATCAACACACAGCACACACACACACACTTTATCTCGTCATGCATCACAGCAAATGAAACACTTCATTAACAGATCTTTCAACACAAATAAGTATGCAGGCAGATAGACAACAAAGAAAATGAAATTTGCAGAAAAACTAAAGCTTTCAAAACTTTTTAATAAATTCTATACTCAATTTTTGGTGAAATGTTCATGTTATGCATCAGAAAACCAATTTCATTAAATGCAACTAAACGCCATGGAAATTCTTTAAAAACTTTTTAACCAACAAAAAAAAGTCGGATGTTGAGCTTAACTCATGTAAACTTCAATACTTCTTTACTGGATTTGAGTGTATGAACTGTTCTAAAAGATACCATTACCACTAGCAACTCACACTCCACGCTAACACTTCCCTGTATTGCAGAGAGTCTAAGATATTTGTGTAGAAACGTGAGATCCGTTACGAATATCCTTGTCCTTCTCAACGGTTTCCGTTAAATTGCTTGTTGGATGATTGAGTGTGAGCAAGTGGTTGGATGGGTGTATGTGTATCTGTTTCTTTGTGTTTCTTATAGAATGTTAAAGACATTTCATTACGCACTTAAGTTGTTACAAAACAGTCATGTGTTTGGCACATACACACGGTGGTCTCACCCTAACTTTCACTCACATATTATTTTTGTACTCTGGGGAGAATGGTTGTCAAGTTTTTCCATCAAACATCAAAGTTACATTGCATTTGAAGTCTTTAAGAAGAAAGTTGATGCAGCAGCAATGTCATCGACGTGCACCGATGATGATGGTGACGACAACGGAAAAACTGGCTAGGACAATGAGGACGTCCTGAATTGCAGCGTAAACTTTTTCTAAAATACAATTTGTGACCAAGCACACATATTACAAGTTTACTTTAGAACTTTCTAAGTAAAACTTTTAAGAAAACTTAGAAGTTTAACAAAGGGTAACCCCCCTTTTACAGCAAGTCATTAGAATTTTGCAAAGCAACAGAAAACAGTGGAGCAAAACAAAAGTCAATTTGTAGAATTTTGCCTTTAAGGTTATAATGGGACTCATGTGAATTCTAAATTCATTCTGATTCATGTAAATTATAAAACTTTCTCCAGCTTAACCAAATTAACTGGACCATTTAAGTGTTGAGTTTGAGTGTAGTGATAAAGGTCAATATCATTACAGACCAATGTATTTATTGTCAGTAGAAGGTGCATTTTAGAGGTAAGAAACTTTTTAGAGGCATTAAACACATTGCGTCTTAACTAACTTTAAATGAAAGGTGCTTACACCTGGGAAGTTTTTGCGAATTCTGAAACTACAATGTTCATAAAAAAGTATCAGTCTCGGCTTTGCCGACGGAGATATACCCTCAGCCTATGTGAGATTAAACGTTCATTTACGGAGAGATCGAATGTATTTAGGGTCTTTTCAGAATTTGGTGGCCCTTTTTGGTAATTGAACTTGGCAAAAAAGATGTGGATTAGTTCAGAAGTATTGCGGAGGAGGTACTTAAAATAATGGACAGACTTCGTTCATTATGGAAGTTGATCTTATTTTGGGAGTCATATCTTTTCGATAGACAACGCGCCCACTAGTCATTTCAGCGGGTCATCGTATAATTTTTGGACCAATATGCATGGATTTATCAACGGAAAACATAATATCGCTTTAAAATTGATCACAATTTCCAAAGGATCTTCGAACAGACTTTAACTGCACTTATATACAAATATTGAACTTTTGTGGGGGAGGTACTCTATGAAAAGGACCGATATGGGCCATTTAAGAAGTTAAACTAAAGTTGGACAAAATATTAGGAGATCCAAAGTTTAGACTAAATTGGTTAACCCGTTTTAGATTCATACCATTTAAGCGACATTTTTTAAATAGTGAGGGGAAGTACCGGAAGTTGTGGACATGTATTGCCCATCTTTGAACTGAAACTAAGTTTGGACCAAATATGACGAGGGCCGAATTTTGGATCAAATCGGTTAATCAGTTTGAGAGTTATCGTGCTCTCCACCCCCTACATATCGTGTAATGGGGGTTTTTATACTTTTCGGTCTGTTTTCTCAAAACGTATGGACCTGCCACTGAAAAAAAACTTTTACCAACAAAAATCAAAGTGATTCGAGAGCAGGTCTTAAAGTGAACTCAGCCGAAATGTTGTGTGGGGGGTACCCGAAGAAGTGGTCCCTTATAGAACCTGATCTATATCTGGCAGATATATTAGGATGTGTAAAGTGTGGACCACATCGGTCACTCCCATCAAGAGTCATCGTACGCACAATTTTTCCGAATATTGTTGAACTTCTGTCCAAACTTAGTTTGGACAAAATATTACGAAGGGCACATTTTGGACCGAATCGGAAGATCCGTTCAAGAGTTTTCTTGAGCTCCAAGCACTACACATAAAATCGTAGGTTTTTTTGCAACTTTCATGCTATTTTCTCAGGCAGAATGGACTTGCCTCTTATGAAACTTGTACCGTTGTATAGGGGGCAGTGAATAGAAGTTTTTACAACAAAAATCAAAGCGATTCGAGAGCAGCTCCTAAATTGAACTTATCCGAAATTTTGTGTGGGAGGTACCCGAGGGAGTGTACCGATTAAGTCCAAGTCCTTCAAGAGTTATCGTGTGAACAAATTTTCCGAACATTTTCGAACTTTTGTGGGAGAGGTACCGGAAGTAGTGGACCGATATAACCTATGTTCGAACTTAAACTACAGCCAGCCAGACAGACGGACTGACAGGACTAAACCAACACCAAATTGTCTAAATGGATTTCGTCCAAACATACTTGGGGTCTAAAACCATTATTTCGATGACGCACATTTTTGCCCGTATGAAATAGAGCTGGCAAACCATCGATATTTCCAACATTAGATATTTTCGATATAATATTTTAAAATATCGATTGCTATCGATATTATCGTTAAGTTGTCAACACCATTAAATTGGACATGAAAATGGCGCAAATATCAATGCTTTTCTTGACATTTTGTACAAGTAGCTCACAGAAATGTAAAGGAGAGTAAACAATTGCTTTTATTTTATAAAAATTTTAAAAAAATACATTTTACTTTTCCGAAAAATGTGTACGTGTGACTACGGACTTACTTTCTCTCACACACAAAACCGAAAAGCAGCGAAATTTCTATTTATTTCAATGAATTTTAGATTGCGGGTTTTTGTTCCGATAATATCGATAGGCAAAACTATCTATCGATATTTAATTTTTAAAAAATAATTGATTTTATCGATATTACCATCGATTTTTTGCCAGCTCTAGTATGAAAGTGTATATACCCTCGTTAGCATAAATACTGAGTGTATAAAAATCGGTATTTTTAAGGTTTTAGACCCATTATCACACCGAAGTGGCTGAAATATGGTAATTAGTCTTCGTTGGGGGTATTCAGCTTTCCTCTTTAAATTTGTCGGTATATGTCCACGCCTTCGTATGTATAGCCACCGTAGGACGGTACTTACCGATTTTCGGTATTTTGAAGGATGTGGCCTCAATATTCTACCGAAATGGCTGAAATTTGGTATTTAGTCTTCATTTGGGGTATAAAACTTCCATATGCAATTTGTCGGTAAAGGTCCACGCCTTCATATAGCCCCCATATAACGGTACTTCCCGATTTTCGATATTTTGAAGGTGGTGGTTTCAATATTCCTCCGGAATGGCCACAATAAAGCACCGAAATGGCTGAAATTTGGTAGATAGTCTTTGTTGGGGGTATTCAACTTCCCCCCCTAAAGTCGTCGGTATAGGTCCACGTCTTCATATAGACCCCATAGAACGGTTACTACTACCACCGAAAGACTAAAATTTGTTATTTAGTCTTCCATGGGATTATAAGATATTCTAGAAGAGAATTATCGGTATAGGTTCACGTCTTCCCATATCCCCCATAAAAATGTACCTCTTGATTTTCTGTATTTTGAGGATTTTAGCCACATTATTTTACTGAAATATCGGAAATTTGGTATTTAGTCTTCTTTGGGTCTAGAACGGTACCTCCCAAATTTCGGTATTTTGAAGGTTACCTAAATTGCTGAAACTCGATCTTTAGTCTTCTTTATAAACGAAAGGAAACAAATTGTTCCAGTTACTTCAACACTTGTGGTGGAGGGTATAACTAGTTAGGCCCGGCCGAACTTAACGCCTTTCTTCCTTGTTAGGGTTATTTTAGTTTTTCACGATTTTGCTTGGAAACCGCAAGTGATATCGAAATGACACTGAAGAAAATATTGTAGCAGTAAAAATTTTCTACACGATTGACCTTGATGACAATTTCCTAGGTTTTACCATTTTTGAGATAGAGAATTTCAAATTGGGACAATGCACTGAATGTATCGCCACCTTATAAAACCATGGTTTTTAAACAAGGTTTAAAATTAGTTAAGGCGCACCGTGTTATGGGTGCTAAGAATTCAACCACAGTTTTCCTAACAGCAAACCCATGTATAGGATTTTTATATGTCCGATCTTTATTAGTGGATTTAAAGGATTACAGCATAAGACATTGCAGAGACTTATAGTTTTGACGAACTATCAATCGTGTTACCTGGTCTAGCATGTGACTAAATCTAACATACGTAATTTGTCTTCAGAGAGAAGTTCTGCCTTATCTGCTTTCGCAAGTACCCTTGCTTCGGATCCGTACATGTAATGTCAGTGCCTGGTAGGGTGTGATTCTTGTTTGACGAGGGGTGGCTTTGATTTTACACTGTTTGCTTACATACCAAATTCCCATCTTTTTCGTGGGTACTTTCAAGGATTTGGTCTTCTGTGGATTCCCTAGGTCTACTAAACCCGCATTTGTATGGCCCGATTATTCCATTGAAACTAGGTTTATGCCATCCACACAATACTCTAAACAGTTCTTTATTATATGCGATGGTTAGGAAACTTATGCCTCTGTAATCGACACAAAACTTCTCACCTCCTTTCTTGCGAAGAAGACATATCAGACTGAGGTTGCAATTGTTTGGTATGCATTCGTCCACGCAAATTTTGCTAATCAACTGATGCATACTGATGCAAAATTTCTTTTGCATGGCCGAAGATTAGGCCTGGTTTCATATGAATCTACTGTTAAAAAAACTTTGTCTTTATAAAGATTGTGGAAATCTCTCATTCGTCATGGTGAATTTTGGGTCTCCGATTTAATATAACTCAAACACGTATCTAATGTTTCGCTTCGTGACAGCTACAATAGCCATTTGCGATTCTTGTTACAGCGTGGATATTAAGTCTGTACGATAACTTCGCAAATAAAAAGTACTTGCAAGTACTCAGCAAGTTCTCAGTAACTTCTCTCCACTAATTTTACTCTCTCAAAGCTAAAAATTTGCAGAATATTATCGAACGACAATTTGCAAAAACTTGCAAGAAGTCAGATGATTTAACAAACAAGAAGTTTGGCTGATAAGATTTAATTTAACAATCGAAGGTGTGCCGCTTTTTGCTGGGATTTGATAGCTTAAAAATAAAACAATCACCACAAACTACAAAATAAGTTGTTTTACAAAATAAGTCTTTTTCCATAATTTATTTAGTTATCTTTTTATCTTGTAAATATTTTATGTGGCCGACATAGGATGTTTTGTTCTCTTTTTGATTTTGAAATTTTTTTTCTGTCGCGCCAAATTGTCTTTTGAACAATCGCCGTAATAAGAAGTAAAGAAACGCTGTTGTAAAACAAAGCAAAACAAGACATATCAAAGTGGAATTTAGAAATAGAATTATATTGTCAAAAGAACTGATTTGTATTTTAGAAGAAAATTATATAAGTTTAAAGACGAAAAGTTGTCTATAAAATTGCCCAAGTGAGCAAAAAGATAAAAATAAATGTATACTGTCGTCGCCTTACTTCTTTGGAAAGTGGTCATTGGAACCTGTACCAATTTGTTGTCCTTGGAAGCGCAGACACGAAGTATAAAATTTGGTTCGAATCGGTAGATCCGTTCGAGAGTTATCGTGCGCACCAGCCAACTAGACAGTAAGAGAAGAGACAGAGACAGATGAACGGACAGGGCTAAATCGACTCCAAATTGTCTGAAACGAATTTCGTCCAAACATACTTGGGGCCTAAAACCATTATTTCGATGAGACACATCTTTGGTCTATTTTGTATGTATCTCCTTTACTGTAAATCCTGAGGTATAAATTAGGTGGAGAGACTGCAATACTTGTATAAAACATCTAATTGGACAACTGAACTGAAAATTTCTCTGTCATGATAGAGACAATTTGTAGCATGGGAGGAAATTTTGGTTCTCTACACAAAACCCATTATATATTAGTCAGTAGGCACGTAGTAGTTATTTTTCCATATGTAGGCTATTTTTCCGGTATATGCCCTCTAGGAATTAAAATATGGACCAAAAATAAAATTTGTGAATTTTTCATACAAAAGTAATGGTCTATGTCACCCGCTAAATAATATTAGATCATCATGCAAAACTATAGACATTTTCTTCAACCTAAACTCTTACCTCGTGCAAAATTTCGTGACTACTGAGCTATATGATTACACTACAAACAAAAAAACTGGATATATTATCTGATCACGTACATCAACATAATTGACATCAATGGAAAGTTCAAGAGATCCTCTTTCATATATCACTCACGAGGGAGCAATGTGTCTTTCAGGAACAAAATTGGATAAATAATATATTTTTGGTCCATTTCACTCGCTAAATATTTTACGATCATCACCAATAAAAATAGGGATCTATTCTGGTCTGAACCCGACCTCCAATTTCGTGACGATCGGTCCATAATTGCGGCCTGGAGTTTGATTACAATTTATAATGGACAGACGGACAGACGGAAGGACGGACACACATCTCAAAATCGCTTTATCTCGTCGAAATATGAAGATTGGTATACCACATTGGGGGTCTCCGACAGATATTTCGCGGTGTTATATGAATTTTTCCCAAAACAAACTAATAATATCCTTTCCACATAGTGGTGTAGGGTATAAAGACAATATTGTCTTAGATTTTGGAAGCCTTTAGGCTACAATTGCAAAAGAGAAACTGAGGACGAATACTGTCATTCCGACTTCTTCATATCCCAGTATAAAAAAAGAAGCTCCTATCCTTGACTCTACCTGGACAACGATATAATTGTACGATGAATACGCCGATTTAAATCTACAATATCTTAGTCTCATAGCGAAGGGCATCCGCAAAGCAATTCGACCGTGAAGTCCTCTCCTGTTCCATTTATGCGGTCCCCAAGGAGTACATCCACAGGACTTTATATCTAGTATACCCACGACATCACTAAACGTGGTGGAACGCAAATAATAATGGGGACCATTCGCCTAGAATGTTGGGTTATTCGAGGGAAGTATTCGATAAAAACTCGCACATCAAATGTATGAAGGGGTTTCAAGCTCGAAGACATTTAATGGGTACACATCCCCTCAAAGGACAATTTTAAGTCAACCCTTCGCCAACACAGGAGTTGACTACGCAGGTATATTTTAACTCAGCACCATTTCTATATATAAATTAGTTTGTTTCGCCAAAAATGTCATTCACTTGAAAGCCTTTAGTGATTGCTTTACCCCGGCATCCCGGTATTTAGCGCAGCTCTTACTAGATTTGTATCCAGACGTGGTGGCAATTCCTTTCTCGCTGCTCGCGAAAACAAAACATTTACGCCAGGATTGGAGCTTAATATTAGTCTCTACACCTCCTATAAGATTATCATGTTAGTTGCTTTCTAAGAACTGTAACATACATCTAAAGACGGTTTCAGATCAAGTTCTTTGGTGTTTTGAGATTATTATCTAAATTTTTTGACAGAACTTCTCGTAATTTGACATTTAAGGTTGTCAACAGTAGTCCACGTTTTGGTAAAGCCCCCATATAACGCTACTTCCCGATTTTAGGTAATTTGAGAATTGCAGCTACATGTTATGGCCGTACTACCTGTAATTTGACATTTCATAATCCATTTGATATTTCATATTCAAAGAACTTATCCACCAAAAATGTTCAATATAGGTCAATGTTTTGGCAAAGCCCCCCGTCATATGCCCATATAACGGTACCTCCCGATTTTAAGTATTTGGAGGATTTATGTAATTTTTTAAGCCGCTAGAATTTGGTATATGAAATTACCATTGGGTACAAAACTTCATTAAAAATTGTCAACATAGGTCCATATTTTGGTACCTCCCGATTTTCGACATTTTGAGGATATTAGCTACTAGTTTTAACCGATGTAGCTGTAATTTTACATTTAAGATTCCCAGTTGTCACAAAGAGTCTTCACTATAAACCATCTCCACTCTAAATTTTCAACATAGCACGATGGGGCCAATGGCAGGTGTTCGAGGCAATAAATCACTGGGGCAAGCTAGACCTTCAAATTTTTGTACAGATGTTTATAATGGGCTTAGAAACTAATATGCAAAATTTGGTTCATATCGGTTCATATATACATATAGCTCCCGTATATATGTTCGCCCGATTTCAAGCAATTGATGTACCAAACACGCAAATTCAGCCCAATTTTTATGGGATTTGGAAAATACCACGGACTTAGGACTACAAATAAGTTTGCCTAGTTATATTGAAATGGGTTCAGATTTCGATATTGCTCCCATATATATTTTCGCCCGATTTTAGGTATTTGGTGCACCAATCCCGCTATGTATGTCCAATCTTGATGAAATTTGAAATGTGTGACGGATTTTGGTCTAGAAACATTTTTGGCAAATCATATTGAAATCGGTTCATAATTGGATATAGCTCCCATATATATGTTCGCCCGATTTCAGGCAAATGATTGACCAAGCATGCTAATTCCATCAAATTACAATAAAATTTGGAAAATGTTACGGAATTCGGACTACAAATAAGTTTGTCAAGTTATATTGAAATCGGTTCAGATATAGATATAGCTCCCCTATATACATATGTTCAAATTTCATGGTTTTGTCTGTGGTTTGTTATAAGTTAATAAAAAGATGTTCCAAATTTAGTACAAATCGACTAAGATTCCGCCACAAAAGCCAAAATTTGTCTGCGATGTCTTTGAAATTATATGTTCTGTTTCAGATATAATTAAAGCTCCCATATAACCGTTGAACCCCGACGTCATTCTTTCAATCCACCCAAGCCAGAATATGCATCCAATTCCTTTAAAATTTAGTGCAATTTTGACAATTTTTCGTTAGAACTAATTTTTTTTTCTCATTTTAATTGGGTGAGATGGAGACGAAGCAGCTTCCTTAAGAATGAAATTTAAATCAGTTTCTTTTACTTTATTGGAAGCAACAGAAGCGGCTTGAAGCAACAGCTCACTATATCCAACATATGGACGACCTTATTCCTCACAACATCATTATCTACTAGTTTAAAAATGGTCTCAGTAGATAACCAGACTCGATAATTTTTTAGAAAAAGGTATTTTTTCCGGCCGTATTTAAACAACTTCTGTTAAAGGTGCGCCCAGACTATATTAATCGCCTTTTTTAGTTTCACCATTTGGTTGTCGCCAATATGTCTATTAAATTTTTCCGAAATCCGATTATTCTCCAAGCAAAACATAAAAATTTCCATATTTTTAAGTATTACGACATCTGAAATCAGATTTGTATGAAAAGGCGCAGATGGGCGCAGCTAATTTTTTCACAACATGATAGTACACATTAATACCTTTCATAACATATATATAATATCCTAGATCTACCTAGATCTCAAAAGTTATACTCCAGAGAACACATGGATAACAAAGCAAAATACTTCAAAAACGACATCACATCTTAACTCAAAAATACATTTACCACACATAACATTTTTATTATTTGTTAACACTATCTTATTTTACATACCCAATGAAGAGCTTTCCATTTTTAAAAAAATATAAAAATGTTGGAATGTTCTTTTTGGCGCTTAAATTGCTTTTACTACTTTTTTATGATGAATGTCAGAAAATGATGCATAAGGAGATATGCCACCATTGCCAGATCAGTATGTCGCTATGTGATGTTACCAGATTGATTTATCTTTTTATTTTTAGTGAGTCAGAGTGTTGGCAATCGAAATCCGTTAAATTTTTTTCCAAATTGTTCACTTCAAAAATTGACTTTTTGCCTCGAAAACCTGCTATTGGCCCCATCGTGCATAGGTCCATGTTTTGGTATAGTTTTCCATATAACAGTACCTCCCGAATTTCGTTAATTTGAGGATACATTGTTTGACAGAACTATCCGTGATTTCACATTTGAAGTTCCCTACAGTCACGAAACTTCTCCACCAACATTTTTTAACATAGTTCCATGTTTTGGTATAGCACACATATAACGGTACCTCCCGATTTTAGGTATTTTGAACTACCTGTTATTTGATACCTGTTATTTGATATTTAAGGTCCACAGTAGTCACAAAACTTCCTCATCCAAATTAGTTAACGTAGGCCCATGATTTGGTATAAATCCCAGATTTTCGGTACTTCCAGATTTTTGGTGTTTTGAGCAAAAAGCAAAAAGTTTGCCTCCAAGGATGCAGTTAAATCATATGTACAAGTGATTTGGAAGTGCATCAAATTATACAAGAGCGTGACTATTGAAAGATGCACACCATTAGCACTGCATTTTAACTAACCCTTTGGCAGTACATTTTAACCGTCCCTTCGGAATGGAATTTTAACTAACTCTTTATGGTAGAACAGGATGCAGTCCAATTTGGATCTAAAGCACGTGGTTTGATGCAATGCTTGAGTTTAAAGGCACTCTTCGGAATGTGTTTTTATGCAGTTCAAAGATGCAATAAAAATGCAAGCCATTGCTAAATATCCCACAATAAATAAAAAGAATTTATTATTTGTATACGAGTAAAACAAAAATATTACGAACTTTATTACATTAACAAAAATTATGAAATTTCTTCATTAAATTCAATCGCAACTGTTGTTCTTGTAACATTGTTTTGTATTACATGTTTGTATATTATTTCTTCTGCTTAATCTGGCTCTGGGTCAATCTCCAGTTTCAGGAACGTGGCTGCTTCGATGGCATGTAACCATAGATCCACTCGAATAAGTTGAGTAGGTTCGGCGGGCAGCCGATAAGTTGTCGTGTGTTGTGCGGGCCTCTGCCGCATGTTGGACAGATGTTTTGCACAGTACCGTCGATTCTTGCCCAATAGCAATTCAGACGCCTGCACCATTCCGAGCATAGTTGAGCCAAAACTACTCTGGTTTTTCGTAGAAGCTGAATCTCCTCCGCTGCGATAAATGGGGGATGTTCTCCGAGGACCGCATTCAAACTGTAGCTGCTTATAACACCTGCAACTGCGGCCGTATGAATGCTATTTAAACGCGCTTGATATGCTTGTTGATCTAGAGGTTCTCTCTTGTAACGCTGCACCTCTTCTTCTAGATCATGAATATTTTCTTGATATGTCTGAATGGGCTGGACCTATCCACCATATGGTGATTGGGATGGATCTCACGGTAACACCCGGGCAGGTACTGCAACGAAAGCATGTTATTGTGTCGCTGCACTGAAAGAATATTTGCCTCCTCATGTAGATGGTCCATCGGAGTCATGAGAAGGCACCCTGTTGCTGTTCTCAGGGCGGCATTCGGAAGTGAACATGTCGCAACAGTGTTTGTTTCCTCCGCTCTTCATTTAATCCAAGCTGTTCTATTCTAGCTTCGAATGTTAAATGCGTTTTTATATTGTCTTCCCATCAGTTACGATTTCGACATGTTCTCCAACAGCACTCCATTAAGAAATTTTCTTCTCATAAATTACCGCAAAAATGTTCGCAAATTATTTTATTTTATAACAATTTTTTGGAAATGTTAACACGTTTTTCTGTTGTTGGAAAAATTGATGCCGACGCCCTTGTAGGGTTGTACAAACTGACTTATGTACCTGTAGGGACCTCTAACAGCTGCTAAAAAAATGTAACGAACGGAGTGCCTTTTTCACGACTCTGATTGAACTGAATCCGGATGCAGTTAAAATGTTAAAAATTTATGTCATTCGTTGGATTGCATCCGAATACGGTTAAAATGTAAGGAAATGGAGTGCATTTTCACGACTCTGATTGAACTGCATCCGGATGCAGTTAAAATAAGAGAAATTTATGTCACTCGTTGGATCGCATCCGAATGCGCATAAAATGTGGGAAATTGTGTGCATTTTTCACGACTCCGTTAGAACTGCATCAAAGAATGCCGTGATAGAACTAGTCTACATTGCACTACTTCCAATTAATGTGATTTTTGTGCATTCAATAGTGTGGAAAATGTGTCTAGAATCTTCAATATAAACAAATAAAAAAGTGTCAGTCGGCTTTGCCGACATATATATACCCTCAGCCACTGTAAAGTGAACTTTCACATATGGACAGATTGAATGTATTTAAGGTCTCTTCAAAATTTTGTGGCCCTTTTTGGACATTTGAACTTGCCGACAAAAATGTGGATTAGGAATTAACTGCACTAAGACACAAATGTTGAACTTTTGTGGGGGAGGTACCCTAAGTGAGGGAGGACCTATATGTGCCATTTTAGAAGTTAAACTAAATTTTGACAAAATATTAGGAGA
The DNA here is from genome assembly GCF_047663935.1 of Musca autumnalis. NCBI lineage: Eukaryota > Metazoa > Arthropoda > Insecta > Diptera > Muscidae > Musca > Musca autumnalis. The sequence continues at coordinate 47,278,840 of NW_027411755.1, forward strand.
TTCAAAGTTTGGACCAAATTGGTTGCCCCATTCAAGTGATATCGTCCTAGCACTTTAGTGACATTTTTTAAATATTGGGGAGAAGAACCGGAAGTTGTGGACCGGTACTGCCCCCTGAAACTAAGTTTGTTACGAAGACCAAATGTTGGACCAAATCGGTTGAACAGTTCGAGAGTTATCGTGCTCTCCGACCGCCACATATGGTGCCAAAGGGATTTTTACCCCTTTCGGGCTGTTTTCTAAAGAAGTATGGACTTGCCCAAAAAAAGCTGTTACCGTCGTAATGGAGGTAGCGAATGCAAATCGCTTCAACAAAAATCAAAGTGATTCGAGTGCAGGACTTAAAGTGAACTTATTCGAAATTTTGTGTGAGAGGATTAGACAAATATAGTCCATATTCGAACCTGATCTATATCTGGTAGATATATTAGGATGTGCAAAGTATGGATTACATCGGTCACTCCCTTCAAGAGTTATCGTGCGCACAATTTTTTCCGAACATTTTTGAACTTTTGTGGCAGAGTTACCTAAAGGAGTTGACCAATATGGCTTATCTTGGAATTTAAACTATGTTTGGACAAAATATTACGAAGGCCAAATTTTGGACCGAATCGGCAGATCCGTTTGAGAGTTATCTTGCGCTTCAACCACTACACACGGTGTCATAGGGACTTTTTGCATCTTTCAGGCCATTTTTTTCAGGAAATATGGACTTGCTCCTGAAAAAGTTTTTACCGTCGTAATGGAGATAGGGAATGCAAATTGCTTCAACAAAAATCAAAGCGATTCGAGAGCAGGTTCTAATCTGAACTTATCCGAAATTTTGTGTGGGAATAGAATATGAAATAATTGACAATATTTGTGATATATACTTTATAGGGTCTCCGATGAATATTTCGATGTGTTACAAACGGAGTGACAAATTTAATTATATCCTCCATATTATGGTGGAGGGTATAAAAATGTAAAGTTGCATACTCCATCTCCATAATTGACGCTGACTTTCACTGTCCACTGTCAGTTGCAACGTGCTTGCCAAACAACATCACTCAGTGTGCATTCTAATACCAAGAATCACATGGAAATTCATCTAAGCAAATGTAACTTTTACCACCTCCATGCAAACGTTATTACACTCTGCACTACTTTCCGGAAAAAAACCATGTCCCATCTGGATGGATACGTGAAGTTCATCATAGGTGGAAATTAAAGTTGACTGTTTTTGTTGTGGACACAATAGAAAGAACATGATGATATTTCATCATCATCTTGTTAAAGTTACCGTTAACTTTGGAGATATTGACGATGCTAGTGATGATGATGATGACTATGGTTAGACACATCAGATTGCATTGCGTCTTCGTCTTATATCGTTGTTATTGTAACGTACAACGTCAAAACAATAGTTTTTGACTCTTAGCTTTAAATGAGTAACAAGGGAAGTATGAAGGAAGGGTGGATGGGCGAATGCAAACAGGAATTCATTAAATGGTAAAATAATTCGTTAAAAAGTTTTTAATTTGTTAAGATTTTAATTGGAAAATTTTAGTTTTCTTTTCCTCTTCTTTTGATTGTGTGGTGTTTGGATATATTTTGAAGGGTTTGCATGTGAGTAATGTTAAAGTTATATATTTAGATTATACAAGGTTGCCAAAATTGGAGCGGAGATCTAGGGGCCTTAATAAAAAAATATATTAGAGTTATTTCTGAACTGAGAGAAGTATCCCTTGTCCCTCGGGAATGTAGCTGGAACTAATGTATGTATTTCTGAAAAGCAGCTGGTAGTCTATAAAATTCTGGATATATATTAGTGTGTCTTTCAGTGGTTGACCAGAGTAGTAGACTTGGTAGTATTTAAAGAGAAAATACTTCAGGCTTCTAAAAAGGAATAGCCCAGACAATGGTTTAGGTAAAATGTTCTATATAAACCGATTGTAGTGAAATCAAGGGTTTATATAAAATGTTGATGAATGCGATCGTTAATATCACTAAAATTGACAAGGCATTCATACTTTATCTTTGTCTTACAAACAGGCCACAGTTACATTTCATGAGACCCTGTTAAACCATTTTCTAATGGCAATCACCTTTGTCACCCACAACAATGCAAAGTAAATGAACTTTAGACAATACCAAAGTTGTTCATTTGAGTGTTTGTTTAGAAAAAGAAAACTTTGAGAATAATCTAAAATTGGAATGTACAGGAACCTAGAATTTCGCACGCAAATTTGTAAAACAGTTTTTTTTTCTAATTTGCATTTTACAGTGCACATGTACAAGTTTTTAAAGTGTCAGTTGTTGGGAAAGTCATGTTGTTTTAGTTGCACTTATGTATGAGTGTTTTCTTATTGTTGGAAGGGAATATTATAATCGGTGCCGTGGGATAACTCTCAAAACGATTTTAGGAGCTTTTAAAATTTAATTGTTTTTATATACAATATTTAATTTAAATGTATAAGAAAATTAAAAAAAAACTTTGATTTCATAGAGATTTTTCATTTCATAATACAATTTATAATTTTTAAGAAAATATTTTTTTTTTTAATTTTATTTTGCCTGCCGGATGTGTATATTTTTTTGTTTTTTAGTAACCATTAAGATGAATGGAAATGAAAAACCTAATTGGTTATGTGTCGGCAATTGGAAAAACGTCGCTGGCCAAAATATTAAAAAAAATAAAAAAGTTATTTTTAAAATATATAAACATGTAAAAAATATGCATATAATTACCATTTCCAAATAAGGAAAGGGCCGCCGTCGAATATAATTTAAAAAAAATTGCGCGATATTTTAGAACAATATTTTCACTATTTAAGAAAATAAGGTGTGTTTGTAAAAATATGCAAGTACTTTCTGAAAAAGGAAAAGCGACGAAGGCGAAAATATTGTTGAAAAAAGTGCGATTTTTTACAAAATGATTTTCACTATTATGAAAATAAAAAGTTTTTGTAAAAATATGCCAATTAGAGTGGGGCGATTTGAACACCATCACGGGCGCCTGTAGTTTCTGATTCTTGGGATTGTACTGAGCAAAAAAGTCAACTAGACCATTTGTCTACGATGAAAATCGAGCCCCCGGATTTTGACTTGAAGTTTTTTTTTCAGGGATTTTCGGATATTTTGGCATATAACAACCAAACCACTGATATTTTCGATCCAACACACAGAAAACAATTGTAGCCAAGACAATAATAAAGAACTCTCTAGTACATCGCAAAAGCATTGGAACGCTCCTTCAGGCAGTTATGGCCTCGAGAAGGTGCACATTTTTCGGAAAATATCGATAAATGACACTGTGCTACAAAATGGGACTCAAATTCAGTGGGTGGAAAATCCCTTTCGGAGATGAAAGCCATTGGTGAGTGTACTAAGAACCCAAAAGGAAATTTTCACCATAGGTCAAGTTTCCGAGATATCGCGTGATTAATTGTTTAATTTTGGGCCCTTAATTTGCGAGAAAATAGCTTTATATCTCTGTTAAGCGTTATTGTAGCTTCATTTTGAGATTACATGTCTTCAGTCAAATCGAGTGGTGAATCTTTTTGTAGATTATTTTATCCCTCTAACTCCATTCCTTTTATGTCCTTTTCGTCCTTTATTTTTTGAACCGTAGTAAAAGTACCACAAGACGAGATTTTACAGCATTCAAATATTCTACAAAAATGTTGGTCAGAAGATTTTAGGTACGGTTCTCATTGATGACCAATCGATATTTCCCCGTTTTCATGGTCCTTTTTGACATTTACCCGTATTTTGTTGAGAAAACTATGTTTTGTTTTTATGTATATTCGTTATTGGTCTGTGGTGCATCTGAAATACTTACCATAAATAGCTCTTGTAATGACGAACACGTTAATAACAAATTTTATTGAAGGATAGATCCGGTTATCTAAACTTTTGAACCGGATATTCTGATATCAAAACCGATTTTGGAACCGGTTTTAAGTAACCGATTAATCGTATATGTATATCATTGGAAAGCTAATAAAATGGTCAATCAAATGACAGCAAGTAGCTGATTACAACTTTCTTGGTTCCGATGCTAGAACAAAAAACCGCTTTCTTAAACCTATATTGATGTAAAATATCACTGGGTTGACGTGGTTCAAACTTCTGAGTTATGGCGAAATTAATTCATTCTTGATGAACTTTAAGTGCATGATAACAAAACAACATAACACAAATTCATCTCACAATAACTCAGAAGTTTGACCTATGGCATAACTGTCTTTTCAGATTTATAAAATATCCTGATCGGCTTTCATCGCCAAAAAGAATTTTTCAACCCAGTGATATTTTACATCAATATAGGTTTAAGAAAGCGGTTTTTTGTTCTAGCATCGGAACCAAGAAAGTTGTAATCAGCTACTTGCTGTCATTTGATTGACCATTTTATTAGCTTTCCAATGATATACATATACGATTAATCGGTTACTTAAAACCGGTTCCAAAATCGGTTTTGATATCAGAATATCCGGTTCAAAAGTTTAGATAACCGGATCTATCCTTCAATAAAATTTGTTATTAACGTGTTCGTCATTACAAGAGCTATTTATGGTAAGTATTTCAGATGCACCACAGACCAATAACGAATATACATAAAAACAAAACATAGTTTTCTCAACAAAATACGGGTAAATGTCAAAAAGGACCATGAAAACGGGGAAATATCGATTGGTCATCAATGAGAACCGTACCTAAAATCTTCTGAACAACATTTTTGTAGAATATTTGGATGCTGTAAAATCTCGTCTTGTGGTACTTTTACTAAGGTTCAAAAATTAAAGGACGAAAAGGACATAAAAGGAATGGAGTTAGAGGGATAAAATAATCTACAAAAAGATTCACCACTCGATTTGACTGAAGACATGTAATCTCAAAATGAAGCTACAATAACGCTTAACAGAGATATAAAGCTATTTTCTCGCAAATTAAGGGCCCAAAATTAAACAATTAATCACGCGATATCTCGGAAACTTGACCTATGGTGAAAATTTCCTTTTGGGTTCTTAGTACACTCACCAAGGGCTTTCATCTCCGGAAGGGATTTTCCACCCACTGAATTTGAGTCCCATTTTGTAGCACAGTGTCATTTATCGATATTTTCCGAAAAATGTGCACCTTCTCGAGGCCATAACTGCCTGAAGGAGCGTTCCAATGCTTTTGCGATGTACTAGAGAGTTCTTAATTATTGTCTTGGCTACAATTGTTGTCTTTGTGTTGGATCGAAAATATCAGTGGTTTGGTTGTTATATGCCAAAATATCCGAAAATCCCTGAAAAAAAAACTTCAAGTCAAAATCCGGGGGCTCGATTTTCACCGTAGACATATGGTCTAGTTGACTTTTTTGCTCAGTACAATCCCAAGAATCAGAAACTCCAGGCGCCCGATAACACTTTTTTCCTTCCATACAAATCGCCCCGGCCTAATGCCAATACCTTCGAAAAAAAATATTCTCACAATTTAAGAAAATACTATTTTTTGTAAAAAAAGAAAATGCTCTAAAAATCGATCGATTAAACAAACCATTTTTTCAAAAAATATATATTTACATGTATATATATTAAACAAGTAAGCAAAGGCTATAGTCGGACGGGCCCAACCATGTGATACCCTACACCCACAAATCAAAATTCCTTTATGGAACAAATTCTCTGCTCTCATACAGTTTATCGCCGAGTACGAACGGCGTCTCCTAAGATACCACTTGTGTAGAAGTTTTACATGACTGAAATACTCAGAAAATGTCGCCAACATTACTGAGGGCTTGAAAAATTGATGTTGCCTGGCCAGGAAATGTTTGTGCAATAACACTGTGCAACAAAATGGAGCTCAAAGTCTGGGGGGTGGAAAATTCCTATTGGAGATGAAAGCCCTTGTTGAGTATATACAGAACCCCGAAGGACAGATTCGCCGTGAGTCGAACTTTCGCGATATGGCGTGATGAATATTTTGCTGGAGACCCTAAAAGCCATCTGGAATCAGCGTTATATCTTTGTTCGCTGTTGTTTAAGCTTATATTTAAGATGACATGTCTTCAGTCAAATCAAATGAGGATTTTTTTCGTAGAACATTTCGACCTTCTAACTCGCTTCCTTCAATGTCCTTTTCGTCCTTTATTTCAAGAACCGTAATAAAAGTGGTACAAGATGACATTTTTCCGCTTCGAAATATTCTACAAAAATGTGGCTCGGAAGATTTTAGGTACGGTTCCCAAAGACATAAAATCGATAAAATCTTGTTTAAGCGGTTGTTTTTCACTTTTACCCGAATCTTGCTCAGACAGCCCTATATCTATTTATTTCAATATATTATTGTTAACCTATTGGTGACCGAGAATTCTCGGAGTCATTAAAACTGTTGCATCTCGTTTTGCTAAGCACGTTAAGTTAATAATTTTTTGGAATAAAGATCCGGATATCCGAATTATGGAACCGGTTATTCTGATATTAAGACCGAATTTTTATCCGGTTTTTATGAACCGATTAACCGTATATGTATATCATTAGAAAGCTATTAAAATGGTCAATCAGATATGATTAATATGCATTAGACATTTTAAGCGGCTTTGGTGCTGGAACAAAAAAACCGTATTTTCGAACCGTTTCTTAACGTTTGTGAGGATACATTTCTGTGCGTGAAAAAAATTATGATCATGACCTGGGGGGTGGAAAATTCTTTTTGGAGGTGAAAGCTCTTTGTGAGGACATGCAGAATCCTGAAGGGCAGATCCGCCGTGAGTCCAACATTTGAGTTATGGCGGGTTGAATTATGGGATGGTGACCCATTATTGCAAGTGTAAAAAGTTACGTGACCCATTATTGTAAGTGTTAAAAGTTACGTAACTGAATTTCATATGGGTTTAGGGTTCTACTGGGACAATATGTGTTATGTCAGCGTAAGATTATTTTCGTGATATGCCCTAGCCAAATCGGATGAATTTTTAAAGTATATTTTTATACCTTTTTCAACAACAAGGACATAAACAACAAGGCAGGATAAGAGTAAGACACAAAATGTTCTACAGAAATCGTCTTAAATCGATTTGACTTAGCACATACTGTCCCAGTAGAACCCTAAACCCACTTGAAATTCAGTTACGTAACTTTTTACACTTGCAATATGGGTCACCATCCCAGAATTCAACCCGCCATAACTCAAAGGTTGGACTCACGGCGGATCTACCCTTCAGGATTCTGTATGTCCTCACCAAGAGCTTTCACCTCCAAAAAGAATTTTCCACCCCCAGGTCATGATCATAATTTTTTTCACGCACAGAAATGTAATCTCACAAACGTTAAGAAACGGTTCGAAAATACGGTTTTTTTGTTCCAGCACCAAAGCCGCTTAAAATGTCTAATGCATATTAGTCATATCTGATTGACAATTTTAATAGCTTTCTAATGATATACATATACGGTTAATCGTTTCATAAAAACCGGATAAAAATTCGGTTTTAATATCAGAATAACCGGTTCCATAATTCGGATATCCGGATCTTTATTCCAAAAAATTATTAAATTAACGTGCTTAGCAAAACGAGATGCAACAGTTTTAATGACTCCGAGAATTCTCGATCATCAATAGGTTAACAATAATATATTGAAATAAATAGATATAGGGCTGTCTGAGCAAGATTCGGGTAAAAGTGAAAAACAACCGCTTAAACAAGATTTTATCGATTTTATGTCTTTGGGAACCGTACCTAAAATCTTCCGAGCCACATTTTTGTAGACTATTTCGAAGCGGAAAAATGTCATCTTGTACCACTTTTATTACGGTTCTTGAAATAAAGGACGAAAAGGACATTGAAGGAAGCGAGTTAGAAGCTCGAAATGTTCTACGAAAAAAATCCTCATTTGATTTGACTGCAGACATGTCATCATAAATATAAGCTTAAACAACAGCCAACAAAGATATAACGCTGATTTCAGGTGGCTTTTAGGGTCTCCAGCAAAATATTCATCACGCCATATCGCGAAAGTTCGACTCACGGTGAATCTGTCCTTCGGGGTTCTGTATGTACTCAACAAGGGCTTTCATCTCCAATAGGAATTTTCCACCCCCCAAAATTTCGGTTCACAGTGTAATTATATATATATCATATATTTCTAATAAATATAAAAAATTGAAAATTGACATTGTTTTGCCCCTTCTGCTACATCATTAAATGTTCTTTGAATGTAAGGTTCCTTTTTGAAATATAAATATTCCCTGTTACAATGACACTCCTCCAATTTATTGCTATATAAAAATTGTGAAATTATTGAAGATATATCGTCCAAAAATTGTGAACTTTTGCCATAATTATGGTTGATAAATCACACGATTTTGTGCTTTTCTGCTGGGTGGTATCATTGTGATATAAACTTAGGGCCTGGGTACATAAGCTGCCTCGCCTGCTTGCCTTGCTTTCCTGCTTCATTTCTGGCATAACAAAAATTAAAGAATAAAGAAGAAAAGGGCAACCTAGTTGGAAATTGGCTCTTTTATTTTATGTTATGTCAGAAATGAAGCAGGAAAGCAGGCGAGACAGATTATGTACCACCCAGGCCTTTATATATGAGTGAAAGGCAAAAAATTAGTTTCCATGAAGCCAAGGTTTGCACTATTATAATACGCGAACTATTGTAGGTTACTAGTAACTATCACTGTTGCTTGATCAAATTAAGTGTTTTTGAACAAAGCTCAAAAATTTGACAAAATCATTAATTTGCTTGGAAGTTATGCACGCGTGAATGAATAAAAATGGGTAAAATCATGTTGAAGCTAACGAGGTTTTTTACGTTGCTATTCGATTGCTGGTTAAACAATTCAAATGACGGATATCTGTCCAAAGTAAAGTAGAGGAATACAAAGTGAAGATTACACTTCTAATGTATCACTTTTCAAAATTTACACTGCATCCACCTTTTAATGATGCTGACATTTTGATTTTAGGTGTTTTTTTTTCTATTTTTGATTTAACTGGGACGCGCATTCGGTTATTTCAAAAAAATCAAGAATAGGATTAAAGTACTCGCGATTACGCATAATTTTATATGTATATTGACTATGTAGTCCATACAGCATCACAGTAATTTACTGCCAAAGCCAGCATTTAGTGCACTAGTTTTTCTAAAAAAACCGTTTTTATTTTAGTTCCGGATCATATAAATCATAGATCGTGAAAATCCATCCACTAGAACGGCTACTGCAAAAATTAAAAGAATTGCGAAAAATGTTTTTGAAAATATGGCGGACTAATTCGCCTTTTTGCGGAAACAGAGTTTGAAAAGGTTTAGCGGTATGGAAGCTGTATCCGATTTATGCCAAATATTGATTGTGAGTGTACATTCACGGTTCTTGACAAATTTTATTAAAATTGGTTGTTTAAAATTGGTTGCCTTTGCATTCACCAAAATTAATACTTCAAAAAAACTTTAACTGTAGCGACATTGGACATTTTGAAAAAAAAAATTGGCAAAGCGACCCCATGCTTCAATACATGTATGTATGAAAAAGTGGACAATTAATACGCTATGGCTCTACGTAATTTGCAATAATGTAAAAACTGGACTTTCTTTGTCATGATAGGGACAATTTGTTGCATTGGAGGAACATGTCGTTCTCTACACAAAACCCATTATATATTAGACAGCAGGCCCGTTTTCTAGCAGACATGTTATTGCAAGTTGCATCAGGGGGAAAGTCATGCAAAAGTAATGGTCCATTTAACCCACTAGATAATATGAGATCATCATCCAAAATTGTAGGCATGTTTTTCGACCTAAACTCTTACATCGTGCAAAATCTCGTGACTGTTGATATACAATTGCGACCTCTAGCGTGCTTCTGATTACACTACAAACAAATAACTGGATATATTAGGCTGTAACTCTGTTATCTGAGCACGTAAGTCAACATAATTGACATCAAGAAATGGCCTTCCAAATGTTATTTATGTGGGCGGAATGTATCTTCCAGGAATACATATATAAGCTGCATATTAAAAATTATCTCAAATTGGAAGCTTCTTCTTTGTCATATACGCTTACCTTAGTTAAAATTTCGAGACTATTATTGAGACCTACAGAGCCGCTTCAAAATTGAATAAAAATTTTTGGGTCTATCTTGTATTGCCACTAAACTTGAGTTGCGTTGTCAGTTGTCTGCGCGACTTAGACGAAATGTTGTACCATTAATGTCAACTCAACTGGGTGGTCGATAAACATGTTATCGATCAGTGTTTTTTCATACATGTGACCTCTATTCGCCAAACAAAAAAAAACATTTTAAAAATAATTGCGCTTTGGATAACTCTTTTGTGTATTCTGGACAATATTTTAATATTTTGGCTGAGTTTTCGAGCAAATTTGGAAAATAACCCAAGATTGGAATATAACCTGCCCATTAAATCTTCGGATCGTCAAGTTTTATTTGCTGTCCTAAAAAATGATAAGTTCGGTGGAATTATTTTTGATGATAAAGAAAATGTACAGGACATTGCATCTATTAGAAGAAATTTGAGGGACAAGTCGAATCCATTGGAATTGACATCTGCCCTGTAAGCTGATGATCATGTGGAAAGATCTGTATAATCAGTAAATTATTTCAGGTTTAAGGCGTATTTTCGATTGCCAAAAGTATGCCGTAGTTTACGTTGTGGAAACGTTAAAGGATGGCTTCAAAGTAAGTTACATATCAACAGCAATACCCCCACTTTTAAAAGTGTGCGCAGCGTTGCGATTCTTTGAGGACGGAAGTTTCCAAAAGTCCCATGGCAATGATTTCAACAATTGCATGGCTCAATCTACATTGTCGAGAGTATTGAAGGAAGTTGTCCCCTTGATAGAGGACAAATTGTGTGTTTCGAAGTTGACAGAGCAGGAAAAAAAGGCAAAATAAAAACCATTTTTATTCAAAAACGAAATTCCCTGGTGTAGTTGGCTATATAGATGGAGCACATGCGCACATTATGGGGGTCCAATGGAGGATGTTCGTCATTTGTACTTAAACTGAACCTACTGTATTTGTCACCAAATTCATTTGCAAAAGATTTGCTGCTGTCCGCTCCAAAGGCGATAAATTCACTTATTGTGATGGACCACCACCAGTGTCGTTGAAGTTTATTTTATTTTGAGGAATTTTCTTTTTCAACTTTGCTTTAAAGTGAATCCAGACTCTGCCACTCTTCAGGTGTTCGTGTTGGAGGTTCATGGCTGTTTAAACTGTCCGAAATGGACCTCCACGCTTCATCCGCTGTGGCTTTGGTTTCACCTAAACTCCCGAACTCCTCGGGCTAAGTTTGGATTTTCACTCAGTTTATCAATTAATATTTCGAACTGTTGCTTTGTCGTTACTTTCACCATATTGATACACAAAATTAATTATGATGCAAAGAATCAATAATTGTTAACAAAATGTTTATTTTTCCTTCTATTTTACTTCTTGTTTCTTCCAAAATGTTCACTGCAACTGAAAATTTGTGGTTGCTGAAAAACAGCCGCTTCGTCAACTGAGATTCGCAACTTCTGTTGAGAGTTGCCATACGTGGATCAATTTTAACAACTGGCAACGCCACTCAACGATAATTGTTATCGATGATCGACCCCTTTGTTTTTGGTCCATTTCACCCCCTAAACATTTCACGATGATCGCGAAAATCTGTTCTGGTCTTAACGCGGCCTGCGGCCTGTAGCGTGCGTACAATTTGTAATGGACGAACAGACGGACGGACACACATCTCAATATCGCTTTATCTCGTCGAGATATGAATTTTTGTGTACCACATTAGGGGTCTACGACGAATATTTCGCGGTGTTACATGAATTTTTCGAAAAACAAACTTATAATACCCTTTCCACAGTGTGGTGTAGGGTACAAATAGGACACAACTTAACCCATTTTTCGGCTCAAGAGAACATTGCTGTCTGCTAGAGAGCTATTTTTATTTTAAAAGTTGTTTGTCAGATCATCTACCGAGCGTGTCCCTCACCCCACACGCACCCCGGGAAAGGGGGCGGCGGATGATCATACTAATTTGTTCTAAAATAGGGAAATCACCTGTGATAAGACCTGTTCGGAACAGACTAATGTAATCACCTACCTCAGGGAATATCTGATTCCCCGCCGACAAACCACAAAACAAAAAACACCAATATGAAGAAATTTGGACAAAGTAAAAAGTTACTGTGAAGGACTTAAATAACACAGCACCGGCGGGTGTTGTTTATCTGCCTACGTGCCTCACTCCTTCGAAGGACCGTGAAAAAATCTCTCACACAGATGTGGTCGAAGATACTGCGACAAACAAGGATCCTTAGGGCAAATAACGATAACGAAAGCAAATCAAACATAACCGTCATGGAAATCCCAAAAGGAGGAGGTCCACAAGATGGGAGATAAAGTGAGCGAGAGTATTGCAAAGCTCACAACACATAGGAAACAGCTGTCTGGGTAACACATAGAAAACAGCTGTGTAGGGCTGTACGGCGCATGTTCAATAAGCACCAGCCAAGCAAAAATACCAAATGGCAGGGTGTTCCCAAAGGGATCATGAATACTCCTCCACTTCTTCGGAAGTGGGAAGAGGATCAGATCTCCCGAGGAGCAGAACACCGCAAAGCCGGCGAAGAAGAAAAAGAGTTCAAAACCTTCTAAGGTTTCGGGCGAACGTCGTCAAGAAACACGCAAAGGCCACTCTTCCGAGTATCCTTTGGCAGAGGACGAAAAAGCGAGCTCAAACGTGAAGAAAGTGTTCCCGGCCCAGAACCGACTGCGGAGCCGGCAGAAGGGGAAAAGGCTGCAGAGACTGGTAGGGAGCTGCCTTCTTACGCCAAAGTTGCCACGAAGGCATTGGACGTAAGAAGATGGGAAGTGTTTGGTCAAGGTAAAAATCATATTGTTTTAATCCAGGAACCTTGGAGTATTAAAAACAAGGTCTCTGGACTAAATAATATACTCTACTAACTTTTTTATGCAAATACGGAGTCTCGACCGAGAATCTGTACAATATGCCAAAAGAATTTATGGTTTCTTTCCTCTACAGAGTTATTAACATCGGAAGCAATTGTGATGATGCAGGAGAATGTCTCGACCGAGAATCTGTACAATATGCCAAAAGAATTTATGGTTTCTTTCCTCTACAGAGTTATTAACATCGGAAGCAATTGTGCTGATGCAGGAGAATGGCAATATATTATCTGCGTCAGTATATCTACCGTTCGACTCGCCTACACTAAAACATATGTTGGAGCCACCGATATTGTTTTATACCTCTAGCGAAGACTGAGTACCAAATTCAAGCCATGTTGGTTCGATAATTTGGTAAAATCCTTCAAAATACCGAAAACCAAAACAAGGAACTACCACCAAATTTCAGGTACATCGGAAGGATAGGGCGATGTCATTTGTAGCCAGAAGAAGATATACCAAATTTCAGCCATTTTGGTGGTTTGGCTGGAACCTTCAAAATACCGATAATCGGGGGGTACCGTTCTATCGGGGCTATATCAAAACGTGGACTGATAATAACAAACATCCTAGGAGTAATAGAAACTACAGTACCAAATTATAAAGATCTATCTTAAATATTTGGAGCTTTTTCAAATTAGGCTGGTTGCTCGATGCCAATCTATTATGGCTAGGCCCTTGGGGTGAGTATATCCTCAATGAACTTTACAAATAGTGACAAAAGCAAAATTGGTCTGTACGATTCCTCGGCTGGAAGAGGTCTTATGTGACATATTACTCTACGCTCTCGGAGTGTTCGACGATCAATTAATGTGAAGTAGCCACAGTGGCTGAAGTCCTACTCTGGTGTTCCCTAGGTTCAATACTTATTTTATCCGGTGTCCACAGTTAACTAGTACCTGTTCGATGTTGCAACCATGGTGCAAGAACCTTGGTTGCAACAGTTTCGTTTCGATTATGTTCGGCAGCCAACCAGTTTGTTTTCTGTCTCTGGGGTCATAAGAATTTGTTTGACGAAGCTTGTCATGCAGTTTCTAGTTTTGCTGCCTTTGCTGAGAAATTTGGTTTTACTTCAGCAATTAGACCAGCCGATATGTAGCGAGCCGCTTAAATTCGAAAAAATATTAATTGATGAAATTACAACGTTCTGATTTGAAATAGTCGATCTGTTGATGGGAACGGCAATAGGAAGAAAATCTGACCCAAGAGAAATGATTGGCATTCAGGATTGTGGACCAGCGGTTTCTATGTTGATCCCACTGCGTTTTCAAAGAGACCTCTCACAGTCTGCAATTATTAGCATTTGTTTCTTGTTGGACTGCATTGGTGTGTAGCCTATTTACTGCTGCGACGATTGACACTAGGTCGACGTCCGATGGTTTAACATCTTGAATGTCCGATGCGTTATCCTCATCATAATGTTATGATTGACAGATGGGATGGGTGAATGCCACACTTTCTTTGGATTAGCTTAAATAATGACATTCCTTGATTATGTCCGGATAATCCGCCGCCTGGAAAAGTAAGCCTTAAATTCAAATTATGTTACAAAGTTTATGTCACATAAAATTTAACTTCCTTCTTCAAATAGAGTCCATATTTAAAATGACATACAAAATCAACTACAATATTTTCAATGCACACACACACCCATACTTTTGGGTAATAAAACTCATACACTCATATACATTCAGGTTATCCCATTACAACTACAAATGTCTGTTGCAAGCCACAAATCTATGTGCAATCATATAGCCACAAGACCAAAATCAGACAGCAGACGCAAACACTTTCAACTACCTTTGGTTGAGAGATACGTCGTTGATGATGGTAGTGGTGTTGGCCCATACATAACATGTGCACCATGACCGCAGCAAAACAGAAGGTACAGCGACAAACATTAAAACGAAATTCATAGAGACATTCATAGGGCTTCAACATGCATACAATATGATAACCGCAATAGTCTGGTTAAAAGTGCAAGGAATACCTACCAATGTGTATTTGTAGTTACCTAGGCGAATTGTTCAAGTCGTTTTTGTATGTGGAAGTGTATGTGCAGAAATCCTATACATCACTGTGGTATTGCCAACATCTCTGCCATGACTGTTGCTGTTCTTTTTTTCATATTCAGAAAACTTACAGCGAAAAACAGTCGTTTAGTGTTGACATACGCGTAGTACTTTCGATCCGTCCTATGGATTGTTTTTGAAGGGAAATCCAACAAAATATTAGCCTAAAATATTTTATGGAAAATTACCCACATTCTGACAGAGGAATCGTGTCTCGGCTTTTTTCCCATCACTTGCACTTTCGCGCTTATGGGCCGCCAAAAATTTGAGGATTTGGTGAAAAAACTGATCATTTTGTCAGGTTCATATCTTCCAAACCGTTAGGAATTTTGATTTACTGTCGGTTGCAAAGTTGTAGCTTTTGTCATAATGAAACTCGTTGGAACCCATAAAATTATGAATTTTGAATTTTGTAGCGATGATTGGATAATATTTAGCTCATGAAATGGACGTATTACTCTGTGTGAAACGGTCAATGCTGTCATTCCATGACTTTTACACTCAATCGGGTCACTTTATTCGCTACAAAATATAACATTTATATAATTTCGCTGATACCAAGCAACGACCCTGACCGGCTTTAAAATGTCAAAGCATAGAACATATCTTGGCCCCTCTTTCATCTTAAGTGGACAATGCCCCCCCTGATGTCATCTGGAGAGCTGCCTTTAACACCCGTTAAAGTTAGTGAGCTAACATGTGGCGCGCGTTCCCCCTATCAAAACATGGGTTAGACGTTGGGCTAGTGACCCATCCCTCCAAGAAGCAACATACTATAAAAAGGAAGAAAAAGAAAAACAACCCCTTCTAAAGATGACCCTTGCCAGCGAATCTGCTCCTGCAATGTTTGAACTCTTTATTGCTGCCATGACACAAAGCGTAAGCTTGGTTGCGGATTTGCAGTGGGACGGAGGTTAAAACATCTGGTCTCCAGCTTCACTCCAGTGAGTGATAGACTTCTTACAATACGGATAAAAGTAAAATTCTTCAATATCAGCTCTATTTGCGCCAATTTTCACACTGAAGACAAGGACCAACATACCATAGATACATTTTATGAGCGCTGAGAAGAAACATATCATCGTTGCCCTGCCCATGACATTAAAATTATTCTAGGCGATTTTAATGCCAAAATTAGAAAGGAAAATATCTTTAGCCCTACAGGCGGGAAATTCAGTCTACACTGTGAAACATCCGACAATGCAATGAGGCTGATATACATATATCGCAGCTGTAAAAAAACATGGTAGATAGCACTACCAGATTTAAGCATCTCGATATTTACAAGGGCTATCTCCAGACCTAAAAAAAAACAAGAATTCAAATTGATCACGTTGTGATAAATTGAAGACATTCATCGAACGTCTTGGATGTACGATCGACCACCACCTTCTTTCAGCAAAGGTACGTACCAGAATAAACGTAACAAATAAAGTACGCGCAGACACAACACGAAAGTTTGACATTACAAACTATTGCCCACTCCATGCAAATAGCCGCAAAATTCATACTTAGATACCAGAAACTTCCACCAAGGAACACATGGTATGTCCAGGGGTTTCGAAGAGAAAAAAATGTGTACCGCATGAGAAGGTTATAGGGAGAAAATGAGAGAAGAGAAAAGTCTTTTCTGCAGAAAATAGAGACAAATAGAAATTCGAGATGTACAGGAGTCAGAATGAAGTCCGAAAATTCTGATGGCTTTGTTACAGGCAAAGCATCCTGTAGAGACCGGCAAGGTAATTTAGTAACTGATACTGGTAGTGTGCTCATTGGGACACGCCAATGCAAATCCACAATTGACCCGAAATTTATCCTGCGGCAAATACTGGAGTAGACGCAAGAGATGCAGATCAACACCTACCATCTTTTTGTCGATTATAAAGCAGCCTTCTACAGTCCAATAGATTCAAAGGCATTCCAAGCAATGTCTGAATCGGGGATACAAGAAATTCTTCAAAATCCTGCTGGAAAAGATTACACGAGGTGTAAACGACACATTAATATCATAACTCGATAAATAACACTGGTCAACAGGACTTTTGTTTCAACCGAAGTTGCAGTTGTTTCTAGATGAAATCGGCGAGTTATTTTCAAATCCGGTCCCGGTTTTTCTCCATCCGCTCTTGTTTTTGAGATATAGCTCAAAATCGGTTTTTACGAGTTTAACCCAGACTTTCGTTATTTTCGGATACAAACAAATATTTTTTGTGGGTTTTTCGATATTAATATATTAAGGAAATGTTGTACGCTCGATACAAATCGTTTTTGAAATAGTTATGGTGAGTATATATCAAAAAAATATAGAAAATATAAGACGGACCTTGTAAAAATTGCATATTTTGAATACTTTAAGCTGTAATTACGTCATCGGGAGAAGTCATAGGATCTTCATATGGTACTCCGGATATGCTTAGGGTGTCTACTATATAATCCAGCATTCAAATGTATAATATAAAGTTCATAGCCCCTATGATTCGGCCATAACCTAAAAATCGCCATGAAGGCTGCTAAAGGGAAATAATCTACCAGTGATATCATTACCACATAAGCCATTTACTTTTCAATGGCAGTCTTCATGATGATTTTTAGGTTATGGTCGAATCATGGGCGGTTGAACTTTATATTATATATTTGAATACTGGTCTATATAGTAGACACCCTAAGCATATCCGCATTGCCATATGAAGATCCTATGACTTAACCCGATGACGTAATTATAGCTTAAAGTACTCAAAATAAGCAATTTTTACAAGGTCCGTCGTATATTTTCTATATTTTTTGATATATGGCGAATAACAAAATTCCTTTACAATTCCATTTGAAAAAAATTAAAAAATTTTTTTGCGAGCACATCTACGATTTTTGGTATAGAGGTAAAGGAAAAAAATCCGGTTTCAAATCTGCTCGCGTTCACGAAATTGGCCAATGCGCGCAAAAGTTATAGCGGTTTTTATTCTCATATAAAGAAAAAATATTAAAAAATATATTTTTTTGTTGTTATGAGAAAATGTATGCATAAAACGTTAACAGCATTCCATATCTATTCGTAGATGTTTAAATAGTTATTAAATTTATTATTATTTTCGCGGAAAATCAACAAATAATAAAAAAATTTTGAAGTAAATCCAAATTATCCTGTCCCAGAATCCGTACAAACCCTCAAACAATAAATTAAAAAATATATATGGGAAATCTAGACAATGCGTAGAAAAATATGATACCAAATTTATAGAGATTGGGTACATAAATTGCATATTATAGCATCCGTTTCTGGATACAGCGAATCAATCTCTTTCAAAATTTATGCATTTTTCGATGTTTCACTCAGGGGCCATTGTGTGCCGCCAGTTGCATCATACACTGCAAAAAACCTTAAAGTTGGTAAAAGTCGCGCAATGTGCATACGATTTTGATGCGCATCCGGTTTCATCAGCGCCTATCAAAAATACGTCAAAATATACCAATTTTAATTAGATCCTTCAAGAACCGCGGATGTGCCTCCACATTCAATTTTTTGTGAAAGACCCATATTACTCGCGTATCTCTTTTCTTTTATGACACGCGTTTTCGCAAATATTATAATCGCCAGTAAAGGATTCCATTTATGTAAAAATTTTTAAAGAAAATCGCGGTTTAGTACGCGGATTTGTCAAAATATATTTTTGCTGATTTTCCGATTTTCATGGTATCTATATCCGCGGTTTTAGTAGATGGATTCGATCGCGGAAGGCTTCATTAGAACCGTCGCGTAAAAAAACTAAATTCACGCGGGTTTCAAAGGAAATGGAATGACAGTTGTAAATTTTACACGTAAAAAATAGGTTTTGTAAGAAAATTCACGCATCAAATTTTGGCCTTTCGACTCCAATTACTAGGATGCTGTAAGGAGCACACTCATGAGATATGCATCAAACGACGTAAAATCACGAGTTCTATAATCGTGTTAAGAGTTTGGAATATTATCTTCTTGCGCGTCCGGATTATTAAAAAAATTCAAAAACCCCGAAATTCCGGCTTCAAAATGTCAGCATCAATTTTAGGTGGATGCAGTGGATATATCGAAAAATCATACACTACAATCTTGTTGCCCATGGAGTATTCTGTGATTCTTTCTTTGGGGATAGGTCTATAAAATGTAAGGTTAAGCCAGAAATCGTATGGGAACATAAAAAAACTTGTTGGCTTCAACCCATTTTTACTCATTTTTCGACATTGATGCCAACACAGCTTCCACGAAAATTAATTTTAATGGTCGACATTATGGGATCCCTCCTAAAACACTTCATTTTAAAGAATTGTAGTCATACTTTATAGAACATGTTAACAGTTCGCGAATTCTGATAGGCTGAAACTCGGATTCATCGATTGCAAAACATTTTTGTTATTTACCATATACTCACCATAACTATTTCAAAAACGATTTCTATCGAGCGTACAACATCTCCTTAATATATACATGTCGAAGAACCCACAAAAATATTTGTTTGTATCCGAAAATAACGAAAGTCTGGGTTAAACTCGTAAAAACCGATTTTGAGCTACATCTCAAAAACAAGAGCTGATGGAGAAAAACCGGCACCGGATTTGAAAATAACTCGCCGATTTCATCTAGAAACAACTGCAACTTCGTCTGAAACATTCAACTTTTTCAATTTTGTTGAGCAGTGTAATAGATACCTTTAAGAAGGATGAGAAGAATCTATTAAAGTGGCTGTATACGACGACATGGTCAAGTTGATCGTACCGAGCAAAATGTTCGATCCCAAAAATGCCATTCAATCATGGGTGCAAGTGAGCTGGCATTTCATCTTTTTAGCATCTTCATCGATGAATTTTATATGAACGTGTACCCCATAGATGCTATTCATTTTTGGATCCAAAGCATGTCATTTACACCAATGCTTTGACATGTCATTTTCACCACTGCTTTGGCATGTCATTTTCACCAACCCTTTGCAAAGACATTAGCATTACGACGAGAGTTTGGACAACGTTAGTTGTGATATCGAGTCTCCGACAACATCAAGCCTAATGTATATAATTAATGTTATATATTTAGAAAAAATTGTATAAATAAAAACACAAAATTTATCTCAATTGGATCGATGGAATGGGTTCAAATGCTGATGAAAAGATCGGATCTGTCACGACTTCCTTTGCATTGGTTCAAATGCTAATGAAAAGATCGGATCTTTCACGACTTCGTTTGAACCAATGCAAAAGATGTAATGAAATCACGTCATCGCATGGAACCCCATCCTTCAAATTTTTCTGGGTACGAACGCGCAATGTGTCCATAGTATTTGCAGCAAGCCTGATACAACAAACAAATCAATTGTGAAATAAAAAGAACATTAGTATTTCAAAACGTAGTTAGTACTAATGTATGGTTCCGAAGCCTGGGTACTTGCGCAAGCAGATAAGGCTATATGCGTTAACGGTGAATATAGACGTCGAATGAATCACGAGCTGAATCGGCTATACAACGACATCAGTATAATTAAACGTATGTTGACGTTGACTAGGCCATGTCATAAGAATGAGCGGAGCTAAAAAGGTATATAAATATGGGTCACGGAATGCCGAGACGTCGATGGAGTAAACAATTAGAAGACGAGATCGAAAAAAAGGTATTCCAAATTGGAAAAGCAAATAGAGAGGAATGGGCATATTTTTTTCGTTCGGTCTATAGGACTAAGTTTCTGTAGACAGTTAAGTATATTTTATACCTTCATCGACTAAATACCAAATTTCAGTCGTTTCGGTTAGATAATCTGGCTAAACCCATAAAAATGCCTAAAATCGGGTGGTATCGTTCTATGTTTACTATATGTACTTCGAAAGTCTTTTTCTACAGTTTAGGACAGAAAGTGCTGTAAGTTGGCATAGCAGGTTTTCAGAGGGTACAAAAGCTCAATTCAGAAAGTTGCAAATATAAGTACAATTGTTGGTAGTTATAATGATACCGCCCGATGTAAGGTCTTTTAAATGCGGTTTCTACTGAAGTGGCTGTTGCTTGGTACTTCTTGCACTCAATTGAAAGAAAATAATCATTGGTCCTTATTTTGACATAGATTCCATATGAAGGTACCTACCGATTTTACCTATTTTGAAGGTTGTACACGCATTACTCAAATTGCAACATTATCTGTGGTCCCTTACAAATTACTATGGAAAGAAAGATTGCTCTGATGACATGGGTTAACGTCAACCGGTCGTCATAAAATTTCATATATCAAGCTTTTTGTAGAAAATTAACTTATGTTGAAACTGAGGTATGGGGTATTGTAACTCGCGATCAGTTTTACTATACCATAACCTTTGACCGCATTTCGGTAAAATAAACTGTTTTAGCCCGATTCACCGAGGGGTTTCTTAAAATAATATTTTGAGCGGAAGCTGTGGTCGTACTAATGTAAAAAAATCGGAAAAAATCGTTGAAAAAACGAGTTTCATTATGTTATTTTCCAATTAGTGGTTTTACAACACTATGTAGAGCTTAAAGCTCAAAGGAGATGTTAAAGAGTACACTTCAGAGTTGAAGTTTCTAAAGTATGATTTTTTAATATATCCACTGTATCTACTTCAAACGGATGCTGACATTTTGAAACCAGAAAAATGGGGTTTTTTGAATTTTTGTTCTAATCGGGACGCGCAGCTGGATTTCACTAAAAGCTTATTATTTGATTATAGTACTCACGATTTCGCATTTTTTAATGTATAACATGAGGGTGTAGCCCTCACAGGATCACAGTAATCTGCGCCCAAACACGAAATTTTTGTGCGTAAATTTTTCTCAAAAACCTATTTTTTTGGTTTAAAATTTACAAACGTCAATCGATTTCCGTGGAAACCCGCGTTAATTTAGTTTTTTTGCGTTCTGAATCTAACAAGCCACGACGCGTAAAAATCCACCCACTAGATCGGCGGATATGATACCCCTCAAATTTTGAAAATTTGCAAAAAATTATTTTGAAAATATCACATATTAAAACGCGTTTTGGATGTGTCAGTTCTACTCAAATAAATAGATCGATACGCGTGTTTAAACTGCACGAAAACAGATATTTAAAAACTCTCGTAAATCCAGAGATATAATAGATTTTTTCTAAAAATTGAGTGCGATGCTACATCCACGGTTCTTGATGGATCGCATTGAAACGGCATAGAATGATGTATTTTTTAATGGTGATTATTGAAATCGGATGCGCATAAAATGTAAATGAACTTCGCGGAAATTATGACCATTTTACTGTGTTTTGCACCCTAATATGCAGCAGATGCTACATCGTGGTCGCCAAATAGAATTTGACAAACTGTACATCAAATAAGAGGGATTGATTCGCTGTGTTGGAAAATCGGATGCGCATCATGTCATTTTCACAATTGCGCGGTTTATATGCATCTCAAATGTTGTAATATTCAATATAACATTATTTTAACGTTATGCCACCATTGGAATTCCTTGTGATTTGATATAAGGTTCTAATAATATTATCCAATAGGAAAACTATAAGCGAAAAATTTGTTACAACGAAATATCATCATTATTGCGTGAAATTTTGAAGAAAATGCCGAAGAACTCAAACATTTTTTCTCCAACTTTTCCTAGAAAACCATAAAAAAATAAAATTAGAATAATATGATTTTAATTTTTTTTTTTTTCGATTGTTTGAGTGGAGTATTCCCCCATTGGCTCAACTTCATTTATTACCCTCTATTACAGAGAGTAATGTTTTTCAAAACGAACTGACAGTGTTGCAAAATTTTACTGATCGCTACCAATATCATGATTTCATCCCGGCGAAGGGAATTATCAATTGGCTTCTCAGTTTTTGAAATGATGCCTTTTTTAGCGAAAAACCGAACTCTTTAAGTGTCTAGTATTCCCATATGAATGAGAATCACACTCACTTTTCGGCTTTTCCAAAGAAACACCAAAATCAAAATATTTTGCAACATGTCAGCACGTATCAACTAAGAATTCTTCGAATTCTGTGAGTTGAAAAGAACACCAACACAGTTGCCTGTGAGGTTGTTTATTGGAATTTTGTTTTTTTGTTTTTAACAAAGCTCCAATTCGCCCGTGCCTCGGCTGTTTTTTGTTTGTTTTGTTTTTTGTTGAAGTTCAATCTCATTTTCGATTGTTTGAGTGGAGTATTCCCCCATTGGCTCAACTTCATTTATTACCCTCTATTACAGAGAGTAATGTTTTTCAAAACGAACATTACTCTCTGTAATAGAGGGTAATAAATGAAGTTGAGCCAATGGGGGAATACTCCACTCAAACAATCGAAAATGAGATTGAACTTCAACAAAAAACAAAACAAACAAAAAACAGCCGAGGCACGGGCGAATTGGAGCTTTGTTAAAAACAAAAAAACAAAATTCCAATAAACAACCTCACAGGCAACTGTGTTGGTGTTCTTTTCAACTCACAGAATTCGAAGAATTCTTAGTTGATACGTGCTGACATGTTGCAAAATATTTTGATTTTGGTGTTTCTTTGGAAAAGCCGAAAAGTGAGTGTGATTCTCATTCATATGGGAATACTAGACACTTAAAGAGTTCGGTTTTTCGCTAAAAAAGGCATCATTTCAAAACTGAGAAGCCAATTGATAATTTCCTTCGCCGGGATGAAATCATGATATTGGTAGCGATCAGTAAAATTTTGCAACACTGTCAGTTCGTTTTGAAAAACATTACTCTCTGTAATAGAGGGTAATAAATGAAGTTGAGCCAATGGGGAATACTCCACTCAAACAATCGAAAATGAGATTAAACTTCAACAAAAAACAAAACAAACATTTTAATTTTTTCGTAATATTTTCTTCGTATTTTTGCAAATAACTTGAATACTATAGCTCCAACCTTCACAACTTAGGTTTCATTTTACTCCTCAAAATGTCTGGATGCTGTTATAATTTTTTTATATATTTTTCGTAAGTATGAGCGCTATTGTTTCAAAAATATGTTTGTAAATACGTGAAATTATTTAACAAATCTGATTTTTCGCGAATCCTTTGAGACTGCGATTATTTTTTTGCATCATCGCAAAGGTTACGAATTCAGTTCACGATAATAGGATATAACAGCTAACAATATTAAGCCGCGATTTTTTAGAATTTTTTCTAATTATCATAATTAAAACAGTCATATCTTTTGCGCGCAACGATCAAAGTTAGTAACGAAAACAGATTTGGAATGCTGATTTTTTTCTTAATCTATGTGCCAAAAATCATTGATGTAGTATCAAAATTTTTTTTTTGATTTTTTTGAAATGAAAAAGACAATTTTAGACATTTTTCCTGATATAAGGTTTTTAGATCAATTGGAAAAAGTGTAGGGGGTAGGCGTTTTAGAAAAAAAAAACAAGTGAGGAAAGGCTATATTCGGAACGGGGCCGACTATGTGATACCCTACACCACTACCACTGTGCATAAGCTTTTAAAGTTTTTACCTATCTGGCTTTTATACCAACAGAACCAAAATAATTAATTTTTATACCCTCCACCATAGTATGGAGGGTATATTAAGTTTGTTTTTCCGTTTGTAACGCATTGAAATACTCATTTGCGACCCTATAAAGTATATATATTCTTGATCAGGGTAAAATTCTAAGTCGATCTGAGCACGTCCGTCCGTCCGTCCGTCTGTGGTAATCACTCTAGCATCCACAAAAATGGAGATAGGACGCTGAAATTTTGGGAAAATGCGTCTTTTGTTTGCAGGCAGGTCAAGTTCGATGATGGGCTATATCGGTCCACGTTTTGGTATAGCCCCCATATAACGGTACCCCCCGATTTACGGTATTTTGACGTTTTTAGCTACATTTTCAGACCGATCTGGCTATAATTTGACATTTAGGGTTCTTAAGTGTCAGTAAACATATATAACAAAACTTGTGGACATAGGTCCACGTTTTGGTATAGCCCCCATATAACGGTACCCCCCGATTTGCGGTATTTTGACGTTTTTAGATACATTTTTAGACCGATTTAGCTATAATTTGACATTTAGGGTTCTTAAGTGTTAGTAAATCTATATATTAGAAGTTGTGGACATAGGTCCACGTTTTGGTATAGCCCCCATATAACGGTACCCCCCGATGTGCGGTATTTTGACGTTTTTTGCTAAATTTTCAGACCGATGTAGCTATAATTTGACAGTTAGGGTTCTTAAATGTCAATAAACTTATAAAACAAAACTTGTGGACATAGGTCCACGTTTTGGTATAGCCCCCATATAACGGTACCCCCCGATTTACGGTATTTTGACGGTTTTAGCTACATTTTCATACCGATTTGGCTATAATTTAACATTTAGGGTTCTTAGGTATCAATAAACATAAATAACAAAAGTTTGTGGACATAGGTCCACGTTTTGGTATAGCCCCCATATAACGGTACCCCCCGATTTACGGTATTTTGACGTTTTTAACTACATTTTCAGACCGATGTAGCTATAATTTGACATTTAGGGTTCTTAAGTATCAATAAACATAAATAACGAAAGTTGTGGACATAGGTCCACGTTTTGGTTTAGCCCCCATATAACGGTACCCCCCGATTTACGGTACTTTGACTGTTTTAGCTACATTTTCAGACCGATTTAGCTATAATTTGACATTTAGGGTTATTAAGTATCAATAAACTTATATAACTAGTGGACACAGGTCCATGTTTTGGAATAGCCCCCATATAACCTTACCGCTCGATTTCAGGTATTTTGAGAATTTTACCAACAAGTTTTAACCGAATTATCTGTAATTTGAACATTTGACATTTGAAATTCTTAGTTGTCACCACACCTCTCCACCAAAAATTGTCAAGAAAGGCCCCATATAACGGTACCTCCCGATTTTCAGTAATTTGATGATTTTAGCTACAATATTAAACCGAACTAGCAGTAATTTGACATTTGAAGTTCTTAGTGGTCACAACACCTCTCTATCAAAAATTGTCAACATAGGTCCATGTTCGGATATAGTTCCCATGTAACGGTACCTCCCAATTTTCAGTAATTTGGCAATTTTAGCTACAATTTTTAACAGAACTAACTGAAATTTGACATTTGAAGGTTGTAGTGGTCACCACACATCTGCATCAACAATTTTCAACATAGCCCCAATATAACGATACTTCCCGATTTTCGGTACTTTGTGGATTTTACTTAAAATGTTTAACGGAACGTAGGTCCATGTTTTTGTATAGCCCCAAAACAAACCTCCCTATTTTCCGTACCTTAGCTTTATTTTTTGGACGAACTTTCTGTAATTTGAAATTTAAAAGTCAACAAAAATTGTTCATTTAAGTTCATATTTTCGTATAGCCCAGATACCTCCGAACTAGCTGTTAATGATATTTGAAGTTCCCACGTTATGTACCGATTTTCGATATTTTGAGGATTCTAGCTAAATTTTTTAACCTAATTAGGAGTTATTTGACATTAAAGGCTCCCATCAAAAACTGTCAACATAGGCCCATGTTTTATTATAACCCCTATATAACAGTACCTTCCAATTTCTAGCCCACCAAAAATTGTCAACAGTTAGATATAGGCACCATAAAAAAGGGCCTCCCGAATGAAGCTTTTTTTGTACATTATCTGACATTTTAACGTACTCACTTAATGTTGGGTACAGGAATGAATATTTTATGGTGGAGGGTATGAAAAGTTCGGCCCGGCCGAACTTAATGCTTTTTTACTTGTTAATTTTATATTTGCTGACCTTCTTGAATAGCATTTCACATGTCTTTAATACACCAAATAAAAGCAGAAGCATTTGTCATTAAAGTAAAAATTCAAAATATTAAAATTGTGATAGCTTATCGCCTTTTGCAATAACTCTGAGATTTTACCATAAATGTTACATTTTGTATAATTGTTGAAACGCATTGTTGAAACCAAAGCTGAGATACTCGTCAGTACAATTCAAGTAAAAAATGGGACCTTTCCAGGTCCCCCATTTAAAACAAAATTTCGTGACGATCCGATCAAAATTGCGAACGTGATTTCAAAAAAATGGAAAGTGGGATGTATTAGCGACTATTGCGATATCTCCGTTATTTGGTCACATACGCCTACCTGCTTTGCATCATTGTAAAGATGGGATTTTCTGCCTTTATATTTAGGCTTTGTTTTTGGAAGGTCCCCAAACAAAGCTGTGATATTCGTCATTATAATTAAAATCACAAAAATTAAAAGTTGGGTTTTATTAGCGACTGTTGCGATATCTTCGTTGTTTGACCACCTATGACAACCTACTTTACATCGTTAGAAAGGTGATATTCTCTTCTTTCATTCTCAGGATTTGCTTTTGGTATATCCTTTATAGATGCTAAGATATTTTCTTTGGAATAAAACGTTGACTTTTTCTCCAAATAAGTTTTTTGCCCATTCCGACCCCAGAATATTGTCCGGCCATCAACGAAATTAGTAGTCTTTTTCCCCTCCGGGATCCCCATCAACCACCAAAATTTCCTGACGATCCGAACAAAATTGCGACCTGTAGCGTGATTTCAAAAAAAGGAAAATGGGATGCATTACCGATTATTGCGATATCTCCGTTATTTGACCACATACGTCAACCTACTTTGCTTCATAATACTGATGAGATTTTCTACTTTCATAATCACGCTTTGCCTTTGGAAGGTCACCAACCCAAGCTGTGATTTTCGTCATTATAATTAAAATCGGAAAAATGAAAATTTGGCTTTCATTTGCGACTATTGTGATATCTTCGTTGTTTGTCCCTCTACGACAAGATACCTCACATCTTTGGAAACGTGATATTTTCTATTTTCCTTTTCTGGTTTTGCTCTTGCTATACCCCTTATAGACGCTGAGGTATTTGCTTTGGAATAAAATTATTGCGATATCTCCGTTATTTGCTCACCTACGCCAACCTACTTTTATAGTAAGGCTATGCTTTTGGAAAGTCCCCAACCAAAGCTCTGATATTTGTCACTATAATTGAAATCGTAAAACCGAAAGTTGGGTTTTGTTTACGACTTGTTTGTTTGACCACCTACGACAACCTACTTTACATCGTTAGAAAGGTAATATTTCTTCTTTTGTTGCCAGGTTTTAGTTTGGTTTACTCCTTATAGACGCTGAGATATTTGCTTTGGAATAAACTGTTGACCTTTTCTCCAACTAAGTTTTTTGCCCATTCCGATCCCTTAATATTATCCGACCATCACCAAAAACAGGCTTCTGTCCCTCCGGGACCCCCCAAAATTTGGTGACAATCCGATCAAAATTGCAATCTGCAGCATGATTACAATGTTTAGATGGACAGACGGATGGACGCACATAGCCGATCGGCTCAGCTCGTCGAGACATTCATTTTGGTATATATAAGTATGGGTCTACCACCATTATTTCGATGCGTTACAAAATTTTTGGCCAATACCAACTTATAATAGCCTCCCCACATAATGATGTAGGGTATAATAATTTTAATTTTTTAGGTCGCCCTACTGTACTCGTATATGCATCGTCCAAATGGAATAACTGTAACTTGGTATTTCGGATTCTGAATGGGTAGGAAACATCGATGTCTCATTCGGCTAGAATATTTCACTTCTCTTAGGAAAAAGCCTTGACTTAGTGGAAGAGCTTAGTACTTTCATAAAAGAATACAAATTAATTGTTTCAGTTTACTTCAATACAGTTAGAGGTGGAGGGTATAGAAAATTCGACCTTAATAACTTATAGCTTTTCTTACTTGTTCCAGAATATGTTTGAGGAACAATGCAAGTTCCAATCTTGGGAATATGTTGTTTTGAGGACAGTCCATGTTATAATTCAATATTCTTAACAACTGTACCTCCTTTTCCTGTGCTCCTCTTTTTTTATACCAATAGAAACCTTTTATTCCACCGAATAATATGAGAATTCCTTTTCATTTCATACTTTATTAGCTGTGAATTGATTCCCACACGATTAAACTACTTTTTTCAATTTAACTGTTTTTAACCATTACTCACACTGTATGATAGCAACTAGTACCATCCAGTCGCTACCATTCCAATATTTCTGTTAGAGTTCATTTATGCATTTAGATTGAATTCATGTATTCGTGCATGCTCCACAATACTACGCTGATATGTAAGTTACACTGAACACAACTATGCTACTACATTCATACATATCTATGTGTATGGTATCATCAGAAGTAATAGATAGAAGAAGATGATGAAGTGAAAACCAACATGAATGTTTGTATGTATGTAGTTGGCATCCAAATGCCACCTGCAATATCAAACACATATGAGTAGTTTTGGTAATATTTGTGGATATATTCCCATGGCTGGCTGTGGTACAGATGTGCCAAAAACCAAAATATCTTTCTGTGGTTATTAGGGTTGGGCGAAGAAAAGGTGGACAAATTTGTAATACTGCCAAGAGGTAAAAATTTTGAAGGGGCCTGAAGAAGCTAAACAGAGACCTATACTTAGACCCTGTATTAAGAATGGATGAGGGTGCTATGGCCACAAAACGTTTAATTTATAAACGGAACTAAGAGCAGAATTCCAAAGCCTGTGATAATTTATTTTGTTTTTCCAATTTTGGATACCAAACTTATGCCATCAGAATCTATGTCACCGTGATTTATATTCCCATACATCTTTCTAGTTCCACCCCAATAAGTAACTATGTTACACTGTAGATATATTTGTAATATTTTCAAAATTTAAATACATATGTAGCATAACTTGACGTTATTCGAGTATGTCCTTTACTTTGAATGTTACTCTATATCGTTCTGTTGCACATCTGTTGTATGCACTCGTTACCAAGGATAATATTCAATTTAAGTTAATTATCCTTGATGAAGTTAATTTCAGTCAGTTTATGGATTTGGTTTTAAATTTCTATGAATGACAATATAGGTGAACACAAGAAGAATGGTTGACTGGGTCAAAACAATCAAACATATCTGACCAGTTAATAATTTTATCTGAAATTAACAATTGAAAATTAATTTAATTATCAATATTTTAAGTAAGTCTTTGTGTATCAGTTTGTAATATGCAAAAGGAAACGAATTAGATCCATATTTCCTTTTGATGAACTGCATAGATTCACTACCTGAGTCGATTTACGCATGTCCGTCTGTCTATGTATTTTTGTAAACAATGTACAGGTCGCATTTATTGACCGATTCGCATGAACATTGGGGAAGATACTTTTTTTGGCCAAAGGTTGAACCCTATTTATTTTGGTAAGAATCGGTTCAGATTTGGATACAGCTCTAATATATATTTTCGCCAGATATGAGGTTTTGGTGTACCAACCTTGCTATGTATGTCCGATTTTGATGAAATTTGAAATGTGTGACGCAATTTAGTCAAAACAAGTAAAAAAGTGTCAGTCGGTTTTGCCGACGGATATATACCCTCAGCCAATGTGAAGTGAAACTTTCACCTACAGACAGATCGTATGTATTTAAGGTCTCTTCAGAATTTTGTGGCCCTTTTTGGACATTTGAACTTGCCGACAAAAATGTGAATTTAGAATTAACTGCACTAATGTTGAACTTTTGTGGGGGAGGTACCCTTAGAGAGGACCGATGTGGGCCATTTTAGAAGTTAAACTAAATTTTGACAAAATATTAGGAGATCCAAAGTTTGGACCAATTGCTTGCCTCATTCAAGTGATATCGTCCTAGCATTTTAGTGAAATTTTTTTAAAGAACCGTCCAGTACCGTCGTACTGGAGGTAGTGAATGCAAATCGCTTCAACAAAAATTAAAGTGATTCGAGAGCAGGTCTTAAAGTGAACTTATCCAAAATTGTGTGTGAGAGGTACTAGAAGGAGTAGACAAATATAGTCCATATTCGAATCTGATCTATATCAGGTATATATATTATTATGTGCAAAGTATGGATTACATCGGTCACTCCCTTCAAGAGTTATCTTGCGCACAACTTTTCCGAACATTTTTGAACTTTTGTGGGGGAGGTTCCTGAAGGAGTGGACCGATATGGCTTATTTTCGAATTTAAATTATGTTTGGACAAAATATTACGAAGGCCAAATTTTGGACCGAATCGGCGGGTCCGTTCGATAGTTATCTTGCGCTCCATCCACTACGCATGGTGTTATAGGGGCTTTTTGCATCTTTGAGGCTATTTTCTCAGGAAGTATGGACTTGCCCCTGATGAAACATGTACCGTCGTATGGAGGGCAGTGAATACAAGTTGTTGCAACAAAAATCAAAGCGATTCGAGAGAAGGTCCTAATCTCAACTTATCCGAAATTTTGTGTGGGAGGTACGCGAAGAAGTGGATCGATTGAGTCCATATTGGAACCTCATCTAAGACTGGTAGAAATTTTACGATGTGCAAAGTATGGATCAAATCGGCTACTTCCTTCAAGAGTAATCGTGCGCACAAATTTTCCGAACATTTTCGAACTTTTGTGGGGGAGGTACCGGAAGGAGTAGACCGATATAATCCGTCTTTGAACTTGAACTAAGTTTGGACAAAATATTACGAAAGCCAAATTTTGGACCGAATCGGAAGATCCGTCCGAGAGTTATATTGCGCTCCACCCACTACACACGTTGTCATAGGGTTTTTTGTAACTTTCAGGCTATTTTCTCAAGAAGTATGGACTTGCCCCTAATGAAATTTACAGCGTCGTATAGAGGACAGCGAATACAACTTGCGTAAGCAAAAATCAAAGCGATTCGGGACCAGGTCCTTAACTGAACTTATCCGAAATTTTGTGTGGGAGGTACCCGAAGGAGTGGACCGATTGAGTCCGTATTGGAACCTCATCTATTTTTTGGTAGAAATTACACGATGTGCAAAGTATGGACCAAATCGGTTATTCCCTACAAGAGTTATCGTGCGCACAAGTCTTGCGACAATTTTTGAACATTTGTGGGGGAGGTACCTCAAGGAGTGGACCTATATGGCCCATCTTCGAACTTAAATCGAATCTGGACAAAATATTTCGATACCCAAAATTTGAACCAAATCGATTGATCCGTTCGAGAGTTATCGTGCGCACCAGCCAGCCAGACAGAGAGACAGACAGACAGACGGACATTGCTAGATCTACTCAAAATTGTCTGAAACGGATATCGTACAAACATACTTGGGGTCTAAAACCATTATTTCGATAAGGCACATTTTTGGTCGTATCAAAGTGTAAATACCCTCTTTAGCCTAAAGGCTGAGGGTATAAAAATGTGGTAAATTATACTGAAAACGGTGCAGATTTGGATATAGCTCCCATATATATGTTAGTCTTGATGACATTTGGAAAATGTCACCGAATTCGGACTAGAAATATGTTTGCCAAATTATATTGAAGTCGATTCAGATTTGAATATAGTTGATCTCTATTAATATATTTAGAGTGGTGTACAGTTTGCACAGTGCTCTTGAAAGAATTTTAAATGAAAGGAGTTTACACCTGGGAAGTTTTTTGCGGATTCTGAAACTACAATGTTCATTGATGAGAAAAATTAAAAGAACAAAAAAATCGCAGGAGCTCTTTTAAAATATATCGCGGCCAAAGTTCAAATTTTTAGGGTTTTTTAGGTTTTCACGATGTTGTTTAGAAACCGCAAGTCTTATCGGAATTGGATTGGAGAAAATATTGTGGCTGTGAAAATTCTCTTCAAGATTGACCTTTATGATATTTTCGTAGGTTTTACCATTCATGAGATATAGAAGTTCAAACTGGGACAGTGCACTGCCTGTATCGCCTCCTTATAAAACAATATAATGCCTTTAATTTCCCAACTTAAACTTATATATCTAAAAATGGTACAACCTAGGAAAAAATTGCAAAAGCCAATCTTGCCGAAAATTTTCCCTTTCTCCAGTCGCATTTCGATAAGACTTGCCGTTTTCAAGCGAAAACCTAACAATAAAACCTAAAAAAATTACCTGAATTTCTATATCTCAAAAATTGTAAAACCTAGAAAAAACTCATAAAGTTCAATAGTATAGAGAATTTTCACTGCTACAACATTTTCTTTAGTTAAATTTTTATAGGGCTTGTCGTTTCCAAACAAAATCCTGAAACCCTAAAAATGTGAACTTTGACAGCGATTTATATAAAAATCCCTCCAGCGATTTTTTCTTGTTTTTGGATTTTTCTCATCTATGAACATTGCTGTTTCAGAATTCGCAAAAACTTCCCAGGTGTAAGCGGTTTTTATTTAAAGCTAGTTTGGGCGTACGGTACATGACATTGTTTTATAAGGAGGGTATACAGTCAGTGCATTGTCCCAATTTGAACTTCTATATCTCAAAAATGTAAAACCTACGATAATATCATTAAGGTCAATCCTGTAGAGAATTCTCACAGCTACAACTGTTTTTAATCCCATTTCGATAGGACTTACGACTTCCAAGCAAAATCGTAAAAACCTAAAAAACCACTAAAAAGGTGAACTTTGACCGCGATTTATTTAAAAATCCCTCCAGCGATTTTTTTTCGTTTTTGCATTTTTCTCATCTATGAACATTGCTGTTTCAGAATCCCCAAAAACTTCGCAGGTGTAAGCGGTTTTTATTTGAAGTTAGTTAAGGCGCACCGTACTTGGCATTGTTTTATAAGGAGGGGATACAGTCAGTGCATTGTCCCAATTTGAACTTCTATTTCTCAAAAATGGTAAAACCTTTGAAAATATCGTAAACGCCAATCTTGTGTAGAATTTTCACAGCTACAATACTTTCTCTAATCCCATTTCGATAAGACTTACGATTTCCAAGCAAAATCGTGAAACTTAAAAAAAACCCTAAAAATGTGAACTTTAAGCACGATTTATTTAAAAAGGGCTCCGAGGATTTTTTGTTTTTTTGGATTTTTCTCATCTATGAACATTTCAGTTTCAGAATCCGCATCAGTTCAATACCCACACCTGACTGCCAATCCCAAACAGGCTCAAGTGCAATAGGTCTGTATTGAACAGACTGGTGCAATAGAAAAGCTAATCCTTCAACTCCAGTTCTGGTGCTACCCTTTCTCAGTACGTAGGTGTAACTACTACAACGCTTTAGCTGCAGTTGTTGTTGAGTTTGGTTTCCTGCACCGCCAATATCATGATATTCGTCCGACTCAAAAAATCCACTATTTCCTCAATCCATTGCATTTACATTGCAAAGAGGATGCATTTTCGGGCTGATGTTAAGAACTGCTTTGGGGGACTGAGGGTTACTCTTTTATTCTGATGATGACGACTCATTGGCGGCTGTGTTCATATAGCACGGATTAAAATAGTCCTTGTTGTAGTCCCTCATATGGCCGAGACATCTATTGCTTCTCAAATATGCTTGAGTTCAGTGACGTACGCAGGGGAAGTCCAAATGATTTGGTAGAACAAAATATGCTGAACTTTTTATTATATTTTTGTAAATATGTATAAATACTTTTTTGAGATTTTAAATGAAATGTAGTTTTGTAGTTTATATACTAACAAGGTACTTCATTTACAAGTTTTGTGAGAAATATTTTCAAATATTTTGTTTAAAGTTTTTAAATTTTTTGTATGGCAGACGTTGCAGAAATACTTATTCACAGTTTTCCCTTCGGGTTTTACATTTGATCGGTTTCTTGAAATTCGATGCCTCTGTTCTTTTTATACCCTCCACCATAGTATGGAGGGTATATTAAGTTTGTTTTTCCGTTTGTAACGCATTGAAATACTCATTTGCGACCCTATAAAGTATATATATTCTTTATCAGGTTAAAATTCTAAGTCGATCTGAGCACGTCCGTCCGTCCGTCTGTGGTAATCACTCTAGCATCCACAAAAATAGAGATAGGACGCTGAAATTTTGGGAAAATGCGTCTTTTGTTTGCAGGCAGTCAAGTTCGATGATGGGCTATATCGGTCCACGTTTTGGTATAGCCCCCATATAACGGTACCCCCCGATTTACGGTATTTTGACGTTTTTATCTACATTTTCAGACCGATTTAGCTATCAATTGACATTTAGGGTTCTTAAATGTCAATAAACTTATATAACTAGTGGACATAGGTCCATGTTTTGGAATAACCCCCATATAACGTTACCGCCCGATTTCAGGTATTTTGAGAATTTTTACCTACAAGTTTTAACCGAATTATCTGTAATTTGAACATTTGACATTTGAAATTCTTAGTGGTCACCACACCTCTCCACCAAAAATTGTCAAGAAAGCCCCCATATAACGGTACCTCCCGATTTTCAGTAATTTTGATGATTTTAGCTACAATATTAAACCGAACAAGCAGTAATTTGACATTTGAAGTTCTTAGTGGTCACAACACCTCTCCATCAAAAATTGTCAACATAGGTCCATGTTCGGATATAGCTCCCATGTAACGGTACCTCCCAATTTTCAGTAATTTGGCAATTTTAGCTACAATTTTTAACAGAACTAACTGTAATTTGACATTTGAAGGTTGTAGTGGTCACCACACATCTGCATCAACAATTTTCAACATAGCCCCAATATAACGATACTTCCCTATTTTCGGTACTTTGAGGATTTTACTTAAAATGTTTAACCGAACGTAGGTCCATGTTTTTGTATAGCCCCAAAACAAACCTCCCGATTTTCCGTACCTTAGCTTTATTTTTTGGACGAACTTTCTGTAATTTGCAATTTAAAAGTCAACAAAAATTCTGCAACAAAAATTGTTCATTTAAGTTCATATTTTCGTATAGCCCAGATACCTCCGAACTAGCTGTTAATGACATTTGAAGTTCCCATGTTATGTACCGATTTTCGATATTTTGAAGAATCTAGCTAAATTTTTTAACCCAATTAGGAGGTATTTGACATTAAAGGCTCCCATCAAAAACTGTCAAACATAGGCCCATGTTTTTTTATTATAACCCCTATATAACAGTACCTCCCAATTCTAGCCCACCAAAAATTGTCAACAGTTAGATATAGGCACCATAAAAAGGGCCTCCCGAATGAAGCATTTTATGTACATTATCTGACATTTTAACGTACTCACTTAAAGTTGGGGACAGGAATAATTATTTTATGGTGGAGGGTATGAAAAGTTCGGCCCGGCCGAACTTAATGCTTTTTTACTTGTTTTAATTTGATTCCAGTTTTTATCGTCTTCTAGAAACTCTCAGATAGAAATAAAATCTCTTTACCACAAGTATTTGTTAGAAATTTCTTTTCTACCCAAATTGATAGATTTTGGAACTCGTTGCCTCCTACTATAAAAACGTTTCTGTTTCTCAGCAGACTTTCAAAAACAGATTAATGAATTATTTCAATGAACTTCCGTAAAAAATACGTATCTTTTCTATTTCTGTCGACATTGGCAATTTGTCACTATTTGATTTGTTAATTGCCTCATATTTTTCACTTTTCGTCAAAAAAAATTTCGTTAGGGAATTAAATACTTGTATGCGTTACTATAAGTCCATGTTGTAACTAGTTATTGTATATCTAGAAACATATAACCTACACAGTCTCAGTTTGAAAATAATGAAGAAAAATTAATATTGGTGCTTAAAAAACTTCTAAAATCTGCTATCCACTTGATTTTTTTTTCCTATTGTATTTGTATAATTTTACCCTCAAATATCCCTAATCGAAATAATGGTTTTAGACTCCACATATGTTTGGACGAAATCCGGGGTCAGACAATCTGCAGTCATTTAGGGCATGACATCTCTCAAACGGATTAACCGATTTGGTCCAAATGTTGGACGACATAATATTTTTCCAAACTTAGTATAAGTCATATTGTTCCACCCCTTCGGGTACATCCACCACAAAAGCTAAACATTTTTCGCTAAAATTGTGCGCAAATATCCAATTTGGTCATCTTCTACGTTGACTAATCAATATGGCTGGTGGGCGAGATTACTATTGAAAGGAATGACTTTCATAATGAAATCTACTTGTTTAACAGACTAACTCGGCACATTCCTTTAGAAACATTATCCGCAAAAGATAAACCCTTTTGCGCTTTAATCCAAATTAATTTTATTAGCAAACCAAATGTCGGATGTCCGACACGTCTGAACAATTTCGGATGCAACGTCGTTCAGATTTCGTTCCGATTTCCAAACGATTTTTCGGAGCGAAAATAGTTCAGATGTTTTACCGATTTCGTTCCGATTTCGGAACGAATGTTGGAAAGAAATTTCCTTTCCGAATTTCCCAAAAATTTTCTTCAGATTTCGTTACGAAATCTGATCGAAATCGATACGTCGCTCCGACATTTCGTTCCGAAACTATGTCAACCACTTCATACAACTTTCGTTAAGATATCGTTATGATTTCGGATAAGACATCCGTATCATCCGAATTTTATTCCGATTTCGTTAAGATGTCGGTACGATTGGTTTGCTGGGCATTATTTGAAACGCCAACCCTCCTAATTGTGAGACCAGGCACAGTCAAAGTTCATTGCTGTTGTTATTAAACAAATGTTTTAAATTTTCCACAATCATAAACAGTACACATTTATAAATCTGCCAAGTACATACATATGTGTGTATAGAATCACATACATCAAACATACATATGTATGTACGAATATTAGCAGAAGCGTCTCTAAAAGCGTAACTGTACAAAAATTCTTTACTTGCTTTACTACAAACCCGTTCGTAGGTATTGATATGGTTACGAAGTTTTTTCGGCAAATCACACACACGCGACCCGAACGCAAAGTAAGAGAGCAAATGTTTTGATTTTTTTACTTCAGTCTTGTACTAAATGTCATGATGCCGCTTTATTTGTTTTTTTTTGGGTACACTGAAAAGATTTTGCAGTTGTACAGCAAATATGTGGAGGGAAGAATTTGAAAATGATTTTTTGTTTTGTATTAATATTTTTAATGACTTCTTCAACAAGAAAAAAATAATTGAAAAATAACTTCGGTGGAGAATATCCACAAACAAGAAACAAGGGAACTGATGAGATCCAGTGGCGTGGATCGAAACTATAGTATTCCCTGCCTTACCCCTTGGCGAACAATGCCAAATCTTTTCCACTAATAAAATAGTTGTTTTAAAATATTAAAACAACAATGGGATTAAGCCAGACTATTTAAAAAAAAAAAAACAAGTAAAAAAGCATTAAGTTCGGCCGGGCCGAACTTTCATACCCTCCACCATAAAATATTCATTCCTGTCCCCAACTTAAGTGAGTACGTTAAAATGTCAGATAATGTACATAAAATGCTCCATTCGGAAGGTCCTTTTTTATGGTGCCTATATCTAACTGTTGACAATTTTTTGGTGGGCTAGAAATTGGGAGGTACCGTTATATAGGGGTTATAATAAAACGTGGGCCTATGTTGACAGTTTTTGATGGGAGCCTTTAATGTCAAATAACTCCCAATTCGGTTAAAAAATTTAGCTAGAATCCTCAAAATATCGAAAATCGGTACATAACTTGGGAACTTCAAATGTCATTAACAGCTACTTCGGAGGTATCTGGGCTATACGAAAATATGAACTTAAATGAACAATTTTTGTTGCAGAATTTTTGTTGACTTTTAAATTTCAAATTACAGAAAGTTCGTCCAAGAAATAAAGCTAAGGTACGGAAAATCGGGAGGTTTGTTTTGGGGCTATACAAAAACATGGACCTACGTTCGGTTAAACATTTTAAGTAAAATCCTCAAAGTACCGAAAATCGGGAAGTATCGTTATATTGGGGCTATGTTGAAAATTGTTGATGCAGATGTGTGGTGACCACTACAACCTTCAAATGTCAAATTACAGTTAGTTCTGTTAAAAATTGTAGCTAAAATTGCCAAATTACTGAAAATTGGGAGTTACCGTTACATGGGAGCTATATCCGAACATGGACCTATGTTGACAATTTTTGATGGAGAGGTGTTGTGACCACTAAGAACTTCAAATGTCAAATTACTGCCAGTTCGGTTTAATATTGTAGATAAAATCATCAAATTACTGAAAATCGGGAGGTACCGTTATATGGGGGCTTTCTTGACAATTTTGGTGGAGAGGTGTGGTGACCACTAAGAATCTCAAATGTCAAATGTTCAAATTACAGATAATTCGGTTAAAACTTGTTGGTAAAATTCTCAAAATACCTGAAATCGGGCGGTAACGTTATATGGGGGCTATTCCAAAACATGGACCTATGTCCACTAGTTATATAAGTTTATTGAAATTTAAGAACCCTAAATGTCAATTGATAGCTAAATCGGTCTGAAAATGTAGATAAAAACGTCAAAATACCGTAAATAGGGGGGTACCGTTATATGGGGGCTATACCAAAACGT
Source organism: Musca autumnalis (assembly GCF_047663935.1). Taxonomy (NCBI): domain Eukaryota; kingdom Metazoa; phylum Arthropoda; class Insecta; order Diptera; family Muscidae; genus Musca; species Musca autumnalis. The sequence continues at coordinate 47,318,121 of NW_027411755.1, forward strand.
GGACCTATGTCCACAAGTTTTGTCACATAAGTTTATTGATACTTAAGAACCCTAAATGTCAAATTATAGCTAAAGCGGTCTGAAAATGTAGCTAAAACCGTCAAAATACAGTAAATCGGGGGGTACCGTTATATGGGGGCTAAAACCAAAACGTGGACCTATGTCCACAACTTTCGTTATATAAGTTTATTGACATTTAAGAACCCGAAATGTCAAATTATAGCTACATCGGTCTGAAAATGTAGCTAAAAACGTCAAATTACCGCAAATCGGGGGGTACCGTTATATGGGGGCTATACCAAAACGTGGACCTATGTCCACAACTTCTAATATATAAGTTTATTAACGCTTAAGAACCCTAAATGTCAAATTATAGCTACATCGCTCTGATAATGTAGCTAAAAACGTCAAAATACCGTATATCGGGAGGTACCGTTATATGGGGGCTATACCAAAACGTGGACCTATGTCCACAACTTTTGTTATATAAGTTTATTGATACTTAAAAACCCTAAATGTCAAATTATAGCTACATCGGGCTAAAAATGTAGCTAAAAACGTCAAAATACCGCAAATCGGGGGTACCGTTATATGGGGGCTATACCGAAACGTGGACCTATGTCCACAAGTTATATTATATATGTTTATTAACACTTAAGAACCCTAAATGTCAAATTATAGCCAAATCGGTCTGAAAATGTAGCTAAAACCGTCAAAATACCGTAAATCGGGGGGTACCGTTATATGAGGGCTATATCAAAACGTGGACCTATGTCCACAAGTTTTGTTATATATGTTTACTGACACTTAAGAACCCTAAATGTCAAATTACAGCCAAATCGGTTTGAAAATGTAGCAAAAAACGTCAAAATACCGTAAATCGGGGGGTACCGTTATATGGGGGCCAAAACGTGGACCGATATAGCCCATCATCGAACTTGACCTGCCTGCAAACAAAAGACGCATTTTTCCAAAATTTCAGCGTCCTATCTCCATTTTTGTGGATGCTAGAGTGATTACCACAGACGGACGGACGGACGGACGTGCTCAGATCGACTTAGAATTTTACCCTGATCAAGAATATATATACTTTATAGGGTCGCAAATGAGTATTTCAATGCGTTACAAACGGAAAAACAAACTTAATATACCCTCCATACTATGGTGGAGGGTATAAAAAAAACAAAATTGCAAACGCTAACCCAATAAAAAAAACGCCACAATGCTTCAAATTAAAGTTGTTTTAAAAAAAATATTAAAACAACGACTATGGGATTAAGCCTGACTATTTTGAAAAACAAAATAGAAGTCATCATCCCAAATAAAAAACGCCAACCCTTCCAACGTCCACAATCGTTAATAAAGGCCACAAAATTCTGAAGGCTCCCCGAATAAAAATTTTGGGGAAAAATATATTTTCTGTAAAGCAGAATTTCGATCTGTTGATAGATAAACGTCTCAATCCACAAAGACGGCAAGGCCGACTGATACGGTTTACTTGCTTTCCAAAATATAACACTATATAACACAGGAAAATTATTGACCATATTCTGACAACAAAAATAAGAAAACACGTGTCTCGCCGTTTTTCCATATCTCATCAACTTTCGCGGTTATAGGCCTCCAAAGGACTATATCTACTAAATCGCTAAGACTTTGGACTCACTCGTGGAAGCAACGTCTTAGCTCTTGTCGTAAAGAATTATAATTGTGAACACATAAAATCCATCAACCTCGTCTTCAAGGTCAAAATTGTCAAGGTCAAATTTCCGTTATAGTTTTTACTCGGATTTTGGTCTACAGATATCAAACCAATCAAAATTTAAGCAAACAATTAATTACAAAATTGTACCTTAGATCTCAATAAACAACTTCCTAGAACATACGAACTCTGCAGAAACGGTTCTTAATGGCCACAATTGCAAACGCCTTTTTATACCCTACACCACTAAGTGGGGAGGGTATTATAAGTTGGTTTTGGCCAAAAATATATTGGCATATATATACCAAAATTAACGTCTCGACGAGCTGAGTCGATCTGGTGTGTGTCCGTCCGTCTGTCAGTCTGTCCATCTAAACCTTGTATCACGCTACAGGTCGCAATTTTAATCCGATCGTCAACAAATTTTGGGTGTTGATGATGGTCCTGGAGGGGAAGAAGCCTATTGATTTTGGTGATGGTCGGATAATATTCAGGGGTCGGAATGGGCAAAAAACTTATTTGGAGAAAAAGTCAACATTTTATTTTAAAGCTAAAATCTCTGCTTCTATATGGTGTATATCAAAAGCAAAACCTGCTAATGAAAGTTGAAAATATCACCTTAGCAACAATGTAACGTAGGTTGTCGTAGGTAGTCAAACAACGAAGATATCGTATATCAAAAGCAAAATCTGCTAGTGAAGGTAGAAAATATCACCTTTGGTGGCCAAACAACGAAGATATCGCAATAGCCGCTAATAGAACACAACTTTTCATTTTTGCGATTTTAATAATAATGACGAATTTCACAGCTTTGGTTGGGGACGTTACAAAAGCAAAGTCTGACTATGATAGTAGAAAATCCCATCTTTACAATGATGTAAAGCAGGTTATCGTAGGTGGCCAAATAACGGAGATATCGCAATAGTCGGTAATGCATCCCTTTTTCCATTTTGCAATCACACAACAGGTCGGAATTTTGATCGGATCCTAAAGAAATTTTGGGGAGGGTTGATGGAGGTCTAACAGAGAAGGAAGCCTATTGATGGTTGGCGTACATTCCACTTTTCCATTTTTATACCCTCCACCATATGGAGGGTACAATTAAATTTGTCATTTCGTTTGTAACACATCGAAATATTCATCGGAGACCCTATAAAGTATATATATTATTGATCAGCATAAAATTCTATTTCGAATTTACCATGTCCGTCTGTCGGTCTGTCTGTCTGTTGAAATCAAGATACAGCTCGCAATTTTAAATATAGAGAGTCAATATTTGGTACAGAAGTTTTATTACTTGCAGGATGGTTGGTATTGAAAATGGGATATATCGGTCCACGTTTTGATATAGCCCCCATAGAAGGGTACCTCCTGATTTTCGGTAGTTTTAAGGTTTTAGCTTCATTATTTTTCCAAAATGGCTGAAATTTGGTATTTAGTTATCGTTGTGTGTATAAAACTTTGTAACGTGACCGTTTCATACAATTCTCACATCTCATTCGACCAGCATTGATATCCAACCCACCTTAATATTTCCATTATACCGTCAGTACCAAACTTACAAACAAACTTACCCCATACTCAATAGTGGTCTATCATCTATCATATAGCATATGTTGGGTTCAGTGGAGTCAACAACAATCCCATTCAATTATAATTCTCATTCACTTCGTGCAACCACCCGAATATGTATTCTGGTTTTATTCACCCAGGTCGTCGATCACCAGCCGAACAAAGTACGAATAGACGTGTGGCTCGTCCGCAGTCTACCATACTAGTTAGCTACGATTCGACCCAGCTCATAGCATGCTCTCAGCGCTTAGCACGCTCCCAGCTCTTAGCAAGCTCACAGCTCTTAGCAAGCTCCCAGCTCATAGCAAGTTCTCAGCTCATAGTAAGCTCTCAGCTCTTGGCACGCTTCCAGCTCTTAGCAAGCTCACAGCTCTTAGCAAGCTCCCAGCTCCTAGCAAGCTCTCAGCTCATAGCAAGCTCTCAGCTCACAGTCAGCTTCATGCTCTTAGCCAGCTCCATGCTCTTTGCCAGCTCCCATTAACCGATCTCTTCCCCCACAGCAACCCGAGCCGAGGCACACACCCGACGACTACCGACAGCAACCCGAATACGACAGAGCCGAGCCACATATCCGACGATTGCCATCGAGCCGGCAGCAACACGAATACCACCGGGCCGAGCCACATACCCAACGAGCCGACATCAATCCGAATGCCACAGAGCCGAGCCACATACCCGACGATTGCCAACGAGCCGACAGCAACCCGAATACTACAGAGCCGAGACACACACACGACGATTGTAGACGAGCCGACAGCAATCCGAACACCACAGAGCCGAGCCACACACCCGACGACTGCCGAGTTGACAGTCACCCGAATAGCCGACAACATCCGAATACATCAGAACCGACGCAAGCATACACGATTGCCATCGAGTCAACAACAACAACCCGGCTACCATTGAGCCCATATCTAAAACCCGATCACCATCGAGCCGATTACAACAACCATATTGTCATCTATCCATTGGTTATCTAAGATACATCTCATCCATATTCATCACACATATTGTTCGTCTCTCAAACACAAAGAGTTTTATAATAAACATTGAAATTGTAAACACTCGTGTTTTACTTGAGGTTCGTGGGTCCTTAGGTCGACCCTGGCAGCGACTGAGCTTACCTCAGCCCTAGAGAAAACCACACGTTATAACTTTCCACTTGAAATTTGTTGGTATAAGTCCACGCATTCATATAGCCCCCATAGAACGGTACCTCCCGATATTCAGTATTTTGGAGGTTTTAGCTTCATTATCCCACCAAAATGGCTGAAATTTGGTATTTAGTTATCGTTGGGTGCATAAAACTTTCCACATGAATTTTGTTGGTATAGGTTCATGCCTTCATATAGCCCCCATAGAACGGTACCTCCCGATATTCGGTATTTAGGATGTTTTAGCTTCTGTATCCAACCAAAATGGTTGAAATTTGGTAATTCGTCTTCGTTGAGGATATAAAAAATCTTTCCACCTGAAATTTGTTGGTAATAGTCCACGACTCCATATAGCCCCATAGAACGGTACCTCCCGATATTCGGTATTTTGAAGGTTTTAGCTTCATTATCCCACCAAAATGGTTGAAATTTGTTAATTAGTCTTCGTTGAGGATATAAAACGTTCCACCTGAAATTGGTTGATATAGGTTCACGCCTTTATATAGCCCCCATAGAAAGGTACCTCCCGATATTCGGTATTTTAAAGGTTTTAGCTTCATTATCCTACCAAAATGGTTGAAATTTGGTAATTAGGCGGAGCTAAGTACTTTCGTAGATGAAAGGAAACTAATTATTCCATTCTCTTTAAATTAATTTTTGGTGGAGGATATAAAAAGTTCTGTCCGGCCGAAATTAACGTTTTCTTACTTGTTTTTTTTTTTTTTTTTTTTGAGTTGTACTGACATTGAACTTCAATGCGTTTCAACAAAATTGACCTGTATTAATGAAGACATTCAAAGCAAAGGCGCTAAACTATCCCAATTTTAATATTTTGAATTTTACCAGTCAAAAGCTTATGCACAGGGGTAGTGGTGAAGAGTATCACATAGTCGGCCCCGACCCGACTATAGCCTTGGCTCACTTGTTTTTAATTGCACAGACTTAATCACTTCGGTTAAAGAATGAAAGTTTTTGCGTTTTCTGGCATAAATAATATTTTCTTACGTTATCGACACAATAGCAGTAGATTGGAATTCGATTTGGAATTATTCGATACAATTCCAATATGCACTAGCCGATGCGAGTTATTCTTCTTTTTGGAGATATTTAATTCATAGAAGCCGTTTAGTGTCTTTTCAGATAAATAATTTAAAAAAAAATACCTTGACATATTACATTATACCAAATTCCAATTAAAAGGTATGTAATTTATGGGGGTCATAGATTTATCCAACTAAAAACTTTTTGAAACATAGGACAGAAATTAAAGGGCGATATCTCGATAATCATTAAAACGTGGATCTATTTTAATCACTTTCAGCATGGAGGTTCTCCAACCAAAATCCGTATAACAGCCGCTATTCTTAGAAATTAAGGTAAGAAAATCTTGTGAAAATCTTGCGATAGCGAAAACAGTGGCAATTCTCTGCGGTAATTAGAAACCAAAATGCCAATTAAGAGCGAATGTGCCAATTAAGAGCGAACGTGGATGTGGTTAATAACTTCAAAATACGGATAACCATACCAAACGTGGTCTTATATGGTTCATTATACCCTCCACCATAGTATGGAGGGTATATTAAGTTTGTTTTTCCGTTTGTAACGCATTGAAATACTCATTTGCGACTCTATAAAGTATATATATTCTTGATCAGGGTAAAATTCTGAGTCGATCTGTGCACGTCCGTCCGTCCGTCCGTCCGTCCGTCTGTGGTAATCACTCTAGCATCCACAAAAATGGAGATAGGACGCTGAAATTTTGGGAAAGTGCGTCTTTTGTTTGCAGGCAGGTCAAGTTCGATGATGGGCTATATCGGTCCACGTTTTGGTATAGCCCCCATATAACGGTACCCCCCGATTTACGGTATTTTGACGTTTTTAGCTACATTTTCAGACCGATTTAGCTATAATTTGACATTTAGGGTTCTTAAGTGTCAATAAACTTATATCACAAAACTTGTGGACATAGGTCCACGTTTTGGTATAGCCCCCATATAACGGTACCCCCCGATTTACGGTATTTTCACGTTTTTAGCCACATTTTCAGACCGATTTAGCTATAATTTGGCATTTAGGGTTCTTAACTATAAATAAACTTATATAACAAAAGATGTGGACATAGCTCCACGTTTTGGTATAGCCCCCATATAACGGTACCCCCGATTTACGGTATTTTGACGTTTTTAGCTACAGTTTCAGACCGATTTAGCTATAATTTGCCATTTAGGGTTCTTAAGTGCCAATAAACTTATATAACAAAAGATGTGGACATAGGTCCATGTTTCGGTATAGCCCCCATATAACGGTAACCCCCGATTTATGGTATTTTGACGTTTTTAGCTACATTTTCTGACCGATTTAGCTATAATTTGACATTTAGGGTTTTTAAGTGTCAATAAACTTATATAACAAAAGTTGTGGACATAGGTCCACGTTTTGGTATAGCCCCCATATAACGGTACCCCCGATTTACGGTATTTTGAAGTTTTTTAGCTACATTTCAGACCGATGTAGCTCTAATTTGACATTTTGGGCTCTTAAGCGTCGCTAAACTTATATAACAAAAGTTGTGGAGATAGGTCCACGTTTTGGTATAGCCCCCATATAAAGGTACCCCCCCCCCCCCCTCCCGATTTACGGTATTTTGACGTTTTTAGCTACATTTTCAGACCGATTTATCTATAATGTGACATTTAGGGTTATTAAGTGTCAATGAACTTATATAACAAAACTTGTGGACATAGGTCCACGTTTTGGTATAGCTCCCATATAACGGTACCCCCGATTTACGGTATTTTGACGTTTTTAGCTACATTTTAAGACCGATTTACCTATAAATTGACATTTAGGGTTCTTAAGTGTCAATAAACTTATATAACAAAACTAGTGGACATAGATCAATGTTTTGGAATAGCCCCCATATAACGTTAACGCCCGATTTCAGTTGTTTTGACGTTTAAATTCACATTTCTAGACCGAATTAGCTATAATTTGATATTAAGGGTTTTGTGTGACCAAAAAACTTATATTTGAAAACATTATGAACGTAGGTCCATGTTTTGGTATAGCCCCATATAACGGTACCTCGGTATAACGGATTTCGGTATCCCCATATGACGGATTTTCGGTATTTTGAGAATTTTACCTACAAGTTTTAACCGAATTATCTGTAATTAGAACATTTGACATTTGAAATTCTTAGTGGTCACCACACCTCTCCACCAAAAATTGTCAAGAAAGGTCGACGTATTGATAAAGCTCCCATATAAAAGCACCTCCCGATTTTCAGTAATTTGATGATTTTAACTACAATATTAAACCGAACTAGCAGTAATTTGACATTTGAAGTTCTTAGTGGCCACAACACCTCTCCATAAAAAATTGTCAACATAGGTCCATGTTCGGATATAGCTCCCATATAACGGTACCTCCCAATTTTCAGTAATTGGCAATTTTAGCTAAAATTTTAGCCGAACTAACTGTATTTTGACATTTGAAGTTTGTAGTGGTCACCACACATCTGCATCAACAATTTTCAACATAGCCCCAATATAACGATACTTCCCGATTTTCGGTACTTTGAGGATTTTACTTAAAATGTTTAACCGAACATAGGTCCATGTTTTTATAGCCCCAAAACAAACATCCCTCGGTACCTTAGCTTTATTTTTTGGACGAACTTTCTGTAATTTGAAATTTAAAAGCCAACAAAAATTGTTCATTTAAGTTCATATTTTCGTATAGCCCACATACCTCCGAAGTAGCTGTTAATGACATTTGAAGTTCCCACGTTATGTACCGATTTTCGGTATTTTGAGGATTCTAGCTACAATTTTTAACCGAATTAGGAGTTATTTGACATTAAAGGCTCCCATCAAAAACTGTCAACATAGGTCCATGTTTTATTATAACCCCTATATAACGGTACCTCCCAATTTCTAGCCCACCAAAAATTGTTAACATACATAGATATAGGCACCATAAAAAAGGGCCTACCGAATGAAACATTTAATGTACATTATCTGACATTTTAACGTACCCACTTAAAGTTGGGGACAGGAATGAAAACTAATTATTCCATTTTAGTTCAGAATATTTTATGGTGGAGGGTATGAAAAGTTCGACCCGGCCGAACTTAACGCTATTTTACTTGTTTTCAATTCAAACTATCCAAGAAGTAATGCATAATATATATATTACTCTGTACCAAATTTCAAAATTGTATATTAAGTATTGCGAAATCCTTCTCTACTGATTTTATATAATTTGTCTCAATAATTAATAAAAACTCAAGTGAAAACCTTTTAAATAGCGTTACGTAACTCTACCCAACATTTTAAAATTTCATGATTTTTGGTCAAGGTGGGCCCCCCGAAATAAAATCCTGCTTACGTCCCTGCTTGAGTGTAATGGATGTGGATGTGAAAAAACCGGCCTGTGATTTTCTCCGTCCCGACAGGGACTAAAAGAGTCCGGAGCGGGCATTCCACGATATGCTACTCCCAACAAAAAGCGGTACAAATACACATCATTTACTTCTTTTACATCTTCACAACATTCAACATCATCTCCTTGGACATTTAATTCCATGGCAATAATTCCAATTCATCGCACTGTTCTGGTTCCGCATAGACTCCAAGAAATATTATCACTATAAATATTTCGTATTTTCATAGGAAACAACAATAAAAAATTAATATTAATGTACAGTACCTCCATGACTTATCATGATAATGGAAATCATGATTCTTCTTTCATGTTCGAGGTTGTCATGTCAAAATGTCATTGTCTTAAAACACCATAACTGGTAATGCTGCTACTGGTGCTGCATCAGACTACACCATACGATGAACGGAAAAGAAAGGAACATAAGTGGTAATGTTGATTATAATGATGGCAGTGTGTCATTGCCATTAACATTAGCCTTTACACCGTCGTAGCAAGAGGCAGTTCCTCTTCGTTTATTCCAGAAATTGCCGGAAAGAAGGGAGGGAGAAAGAAGTACCATGAAAATGTAGCACCACCAGCATACAACAAATTAATGTAGCAAAATCACTACTTACTGCAGTACTTAGCAATGATGTTGCTCTTAGCTAATGTTGTTGTTGCTATTATTGTTGGTGTTGTTAGAGTGTAGTGTATACTTCTTGGCTTACAACTGCCAGTGTTGTATGTATGTCCATTTATCCAAATAAACTTTAAAATCATCTATCTAATCATATTATCCTTTTTCATGTTTAGCAAGTGCAAAACAGCTGCTACTGTCACTGCCAATACCACTAGTCAGCAACAACACTGAAACCGACCGACACGTTAGCATTTCATGGATGCATGAATGGACGCAAACGTAAAGCAGGAAACCCAGGACTTGAGATTTGTGAGGATGTTTCACGTAACCCAATACCATTACATAACTCTTGACTTTAGTGTGGCAAAGAGGACACCCAAACACACACACTCATAGACAACAAGGAAGACAGCATCAGGCTAAACACCAACCATCCAACCAACAACAATATCCTGCTAAAAAAAACTTACAGGATATGGATGAATGAATGGAGTTATACCCTGCCGGTACATGCCAGATTTCGAGGTGTTCTTGAGTATAATTTCGAGGACTGTATATATTATCAAGTATGTAGTAGCATGGCAGCTGTTGGATGCGCTATATTGCTCCATGTTGCTGCAATGCAAGGAAAAGTTTGTTGCTTTTGGCACAAACGGTGACTGGTGTTATCCTAGAGCAGCGTTTAAGTTCGTGTTAAGTAATTACAAGTGGTTGGCTGTTTGCGGTAATAAGAACGTGTTTTAATTATTTAAAGTGCTATTTTGGCGTATTGGTTTAATGAATAAATAAACATTACAAGACAACCTCATCCCATCAATGTTGAAATTACAAACAACTATGTATGTATTGCAGGATGGCAAGGATTGTTTTTGAGAATTTTAAATATAACCGACAGACAGTGAGTGTACTATTTTTAACTATTTCAGTTGATGGAAGTTTGCTTTTACTCGTTAGCGAAATTCTAACTAAAATAAATGTAAAATAAGTCAAATGGAAATTTAAATTTTTTTCACAAGTAACTTTTGGCCAAAAAAGTAATCAAAATTTGCAGCATGTTTTTAACTAAAGTCATCATAGCATTAATAACATTCAGTTTACATTGAAGGATTACTATTGCTTCAAGCGTCAGTAGGAGAACGTTAAGACATCTGACTCTATTTCAAACCATTGCTTTGAGTATGGCAAATCTAAATTCTGATAAGCGAAATTTATACCTCTAAAAACCACTGATGTTTACTATTGAAAAATAAGTAAGAACGGCGTTAAGTTCGGTTAGGAAAAACTTGTTATACCCTCCACCACCATTGTATTGAAGTAAATATGAACTACTAAGCTCTTTCTCTACTTTAAGCATAATTCCTTGGAGGAGAATAACATACAATAACAACTAATGATAATCACTTTACCTACTTACTTCCTTAGCTGGTCCATTACAGAACATTTGTTCCATAGACCGAACTAAGAAAATATCTCCAATTATCTCTGTATAGTGCTTAGCTTTTTGGAATACCGCGCCTTGTCATCTCTTCATCCGCTTGTTTGCCCCATCTAATCTTTGGCCTGCCAATTCTGCGAGCACCGCCATGTGGCTCGAATTTATACGCCTTTTTAGCGGGTTCATCATCGCTCATTCTTTTTATATGGCCACCCAACGCAATCGCTGCATCTCGATACGTTTAACTATATTGATGTCGTTGTACAGCAGATACAGCTCGTGGTTCATACGACGTCGATATTCACCGTCAACGCAGATCGGTCCGTAGATCTTTCGAAGAATTGTTCTCTCAAACACGCCCAGCACAGCCTTATCTGCTTGCGCAAGTACCCAGGCTTCGGAACCATACATCAGCACGGGTAGTATCAGTGTTTTGTAAAGCGTTATTTTTGTTTGACGAGTTGTGACTTTGTTTTTAAAGTGCTTATTTAAGCCAAAGTAGCATCTGTTGGCCAATACAATTCTTCTTTTTATTTCAGAACTGTAGTGCGATTCGGTAAAAAATGCTTATAAATTCGGTAACTAACGATTTTTTTCGCTAAGTTAGCGACCAACAGAAAGTAGTCGTAAAGTTCTACCGAAAGCAACAGCGTCGTCAACTTTTATTCGATCTTTTCATTCATAATTTTGTGTTTTAATTTTACCGACATTTTTCGGTAACTCAAAAAATTTGTTAGAGAATCGGAGTACTGATGTCGTTTGTTCTGTTTACGGCGGTGCCGAGGTATACGAAGTCTTTTACTACCTCAAAATTTTAGGAACCAACTTCAGCAGTTGGTCCGATCTCAATGGACGCATTGCGCGTCGACACCATCAGCTTTGTCTTCTCGCCGTTTACCGCCAGCAGATTCTCCTTCGACCTTCATAAAGGTATCAGTTACTTCTTTTACTGATCGGTCTATATCATCAGCATAAGCAAGTACATGTGACTATTGGTGTGGATTGTGCCACTTCTTTTGACGTTTGCCTCTCGTTTGGTACCAAACTATTCGGAGAGGTTATTTCCTATTTTAACTGCGGACCTCGTGTCAGTTAAAGTCATTTTACAAAGTCGGATGAGCCTTGCGGGGATACCAAATTCAGACATTGCTTGGAATACCTTTGAACGTAGCGGGCTGTCGAAGGCTGCTTTATAATCGACAAAAAGGTGGTAGGTGTCGATCTGCATCTCTTGGGTCTTCTCCAGGATTTGCCGCAGGGTAAATACCTGGTCAATGGTGACTTGCCAGTCTAAAGCCGCATTGGTATGACCAATTATTTCGTTTACCATGGGGTTTAGTCGTTCGCACAATATCCCTGACACGATCTTGTAGGCAATAGGGAGTAGACTTATGCCCCTATAGTTAGAGCATACAGTCTTATCTCCCTTCTTGTGGACGGGGCACAGGATACTGAGGTTCCAATCGTCGGGAACTCGTCTTCCTGCCGGATGGAGCTAACTAGCTGATGCATACACCTTATCAGCGTGTCGCCTCCGGTTTTAAACAGCTCGGCTGGTAGGCCATCAAGCTCCTGCTGCCTTATTATTCTTCAGCCGGTTTATTGCTGTCTTTACCGGGTGGTATACATTCAATACCATATTCTGGGATTGGATCTGTATTATCTTCGTCGACTTCGCTACTATTGGATACCAACAGTTTGGAAAAATGTTCTTTCCATATCCTGAGTACAATATTACCAAATTACCTTGCTGGTCTCCACAGGAGGATGTGCTTGTACCAAAGCCATCAATTTGATGCTTGACTCTTTGGGTAGAGTTTTCGGACTTCATTCTGTCTCCCGTATATCTCGATTTGTTCACACTCCCGCTTTTCCATCTCTCTCTTTTTCCTCTCTCCTTTTCTCCCGATACCTCTCTCGTGCGCTACGCGTTGCTACTGATTGTAAAGTAGCCCTATATTCCGCATTTTCTCTTCGGTAGCAGCACGACACTCCTGGTCATACAATGGATTCCTTGGTGGAGGTCTCTGGTATCCAAGTATTGATTTTGCGGCTGTGTGCATGGATTGGGCAATGTTTTGCCATTGTCCTGATATGTTACCGGGACGAGGAGTGCTTTGATTAAGCAATCGGGCCAGTTGAGTGGAAATATGCTGTGGCTAGCTGTTGTGATTGCAGCTTACCGATGTCCAACTTCCGTGTTGTGTCTATTCGCACTTTGTTTGCTACGTTTAATCTGGTACGTACCTTTGCTGCAACAAGGTAGTGGCCCGAGTCTATGTTTGCACATCGGAACGATCGTACATCCAACACGCTTGATGCATGTTTCCATTTATCACAACGTGATCAATTTGATTTCTTCTTTGATCTGGCGACAGCCAGGTGACCTTTTGAATATCGAGAAGCTTAAATCTGGTACTGCTAACTGCTATGTTTCTTGCAGCTGCAAAGTTTATCAGTCTCATACCATTGTCAGATGTTTCACTGTGGAGACTGAATTTCCCGACTGTTGGGCCAAAGATATTCTCATTTCCATTTTTAGCATTAAAATCGCCTAGTCATAAGATTCTTCTAAGCGCTCGTAAAATATATCTTTGGTATGTTCGTCCTTGTCTTCAGTGTGAGCATGAGCGCAAATGAAGCTGGTGTTGAAGAATTTTGCTTTTAAACGAATTGCAAACTCATGCTTTGTGTCATGGCAGCTATAACACAGTGCGTCACCTTTAGGTGTTGTTGTGATGCCCTTCCCGTTCCATCGTATTTCCTGTATGGCAGTAATGTCGGCCTTGTACTTTTCAAGTACATCTGCCAATGCGTAAACTGCACCTTCTCTATAAAGAGTGCGAACATTCCAGATTCGCCGATCATGGTCCTTAAAACGTTTGGGGGGTCTTCAACTTTTGAGGGATTTGTATTTCTTTTCTTTCGATTTTTCATAGTAGGCTGCTTTTTCTAGGGGATGGTTACTAACCCGACGCCCAAACCCAAGTTTTTGACGTTTTTATGGGTGAACGCGGGGCACATGTTAGCTCACTACCTTTAACGGGTGTTAAAGGCAGTTCCCCAAGTGTCACCACGGGGAGGTCACTGTCCACTTGAGATGAAAGAAGGACCAAGATAAATCCTACGTCACCCTGATAATCACTTTATACTTATATTTTTCTGTGTGGAGGTATTCTACCCATTGAGATTCATTCCAAAATACGAAGTTACATCCACTACAGAAGGAAAATGTAGCAACACTCTTTAAAAGAGCTCATCGTTGTTCATTCTATCCTCTGACTAAACACAATACCAAATTACTGCAATCTCGGTTCGAAAATTTGACAAAAATCCATCGAAATACATAAAATTGCACAATACCGGTCCATGGGGTTAGACTAAAACCTACATACATATATGTACAGTATAATCACGATAATGCGGACACCACATGTTTCGGCGGTGTCCGGATTATCGAATTGTCCGGATTACCGATTCATTCCAAAATTTGGATTTCGTAATATTTTGTCCAAACTTAGTTTAAGTTCGAAGACGGGTTATATCGGTCTACTCCTTTCGGTACCTCCCCCACAAAAGTTTGAAAATGTTCGGAAAATTTGTGCGCACGATAACTCATGAAGGGAGTAACCGATTTGGTCCAAAGTTTGCATATCGTGAAATTTCTACCATACTTAGGTGAGGTTCCAATATGGACTCAATCGGTCCACGCCTTCGGGTACCTCCCACACAAAATAAGTTCAGAATAGGACCTGCTCTGAAATCGCTTCGACTTTTGTTGCAACTACTTGTATTCACTGTCCTCCATACGACGGTACAAATTTCATCAGGGACAAGTCCATACTTCCTGAGAAAATAGCCTGAAAGATGGAAAAAGCCCCTATGACACCGCGTGTAGTGGTTGGAGCTCAAGATAATTCTCGAAGGGATCTGCCGATTCGGTTCAACATTTGGCCTTCGTAATATTTTGTCCAAACATAGTTTAAAATTCGAAGATATGCCATATCGGTCCACTCCTTCAGGTACCTCCCCCACAAAAGTTCAAAAATGTTAGGAAAAATTGTGCGCACGATAACTCTTGAAGGGAGTGACCGATGTAATTCATACTTTGCACATCCTAATATATTTACGAGATATAGATCAGGTTCGAATATGGACTATATTTGTCTACTCCTTCTGTTACCTCTCATACAAAACTTCGTATAAGTTCACTTTAAGACCTGCTCTCGAATCACTTCGCTACCTCCATTACGACGGTAAAACATGGCTAAATCAACTCCAAATTGCCTGAAACACATTTCGTCCAAACATACTTGGGGTCTAAAAGCAGTATTACGATGAGGCACATTTTGCCCCTATGAAAGTGTATATACCCTAGTTAGCATAAATGCTGATGGTATAATAATTCCAAATAGGTTCACTTTTACCTGCTTTTGTACCTATTTATTAAAGAAAAAACGTATATATTTTTTCAATATTTTACCCTATTTAGTGTAAATTGATACATTTTTTTCGATTTTTGGCCCGACAGGGATATACCCATAGCCTGCATCGCTATAAACGGGACCGCAAGGAGTACCTTCTGTAAAAATGTCCAAGGATCCTCGAATAGACTGCACTTAAGCAAATATGTTGAAATTTTGTGGGGTAGGAACGCATCGATATGACTAAATCCAAAGCTTGGACCAAATCAATTGCTCCATTCATGAAATATCATACGTACTGTTATAGCGAAAAAGTTTGAACTTTTGTGGGAAGGTGCCGGATGGAGTGGACCATCTTCGAACTTCATCCAAGACTCGCAGAAATATTACAAAGTTTGACCAACGCCTTACCCGGCTCAAAAGAGGTTTTTTATAGATTTTAGGCAATTTTCTCAGGAAGTATGGACTTGTCCCTGACAAAAGAACAACTTGTTGTAAACAAAATCAAAATGTTTCAAGAGCAAGTATTAAACGGCACTTTGCGAACCCGAATTTGATTTACGAGAGTTATCGTGGTCTCTGAAATTGATTTCGTCCAAACAAACTTGAGGCCTAAAACTATTATTTCGGTGAGGCACATTTTGGTCGTATGAAAGTGTGTATATAACCACATTAGCCTCAAGGCTGAGGGCATGAAAAATTTAGATTAGGCAAAATTGTGTTCATGGATTTTTGTTAAAGCAAGATTTCTTTACACGACCTAAGAGTTTTTGTTCTTAGATTGTGCGCCAGAATTTAATTTTAAAATAATTCAAGACTGGTTGCCAGAGTTTTGCTTGCTTCTGAACAGTTTAGGAGAATATCCACTATATGAAAGAATTTCCTTAAGTGAAGACCTACGATTGGACGCCAAAATTGGTCTACGGACAGATGCACAATTGGGCGACAGAATTTGTCATTCACAACCCCACTATTGTTTCATGATGAATAGACTCACAATTGCTCAGCATTAGTTCTCTATGAAGACACCACTATAAGCCTTTAGAAATTCTTTATGATAATATCCAGATTGGGCATATAGGGAAATAACTATATTTTCACAAAATATGGACCGAATCGGCAGATCCTTTCGAGACTTATCTTGAGCTTCAACAACTACACACGGCGCCACAGGGGTTTTTTTGTACCTTTCAGTCTATTTTCTCAGGAAGCATGGACCTGCCCCTGTTGAAACTTGTACCATCGTATGGGGGAAGTGAATACAAGTTGCTACAACAAAAAACGATGCGATTCAAGAACAGGTCCTAAACTGAACTTTTGTGTGGGGGGTACCCGAAGGAGTGAACCGATTGGGTCCATATTGGAACCTCATCTAAGTCTAGTAGAAATTTCACTATGACCAAATCGGTTACTCCCTCCAAGAGTAATCGGGCGCACAAATTTTCTGAACATTTTCAAAGTTTTGTGGGCGAGGTATCGGCAGGAGTGGACCGATATAACCCATCTTCGAACTTAAACTAAGTTTGGACGAAATATTGCGAAAGCCAGATTTTGCAACGATGTAACATAGGTTGCCGTAGGTGGTCAAACAACGAAGATATCGCAATAGCCGCTAATAAAACACAAGTTTTCATTTTTGCAATTTTATTAATAATGATGAATATCACATCTTTGGTTGGGGACCTTCCAAACACAAAGTCTGACTATGAAAGTAGAAAATCCCATCTTTACAATGATGTAAAGCAGGTTGGTGTAGGTGGGCAAATAACGGAGATATCGCAGTAGTCGGTAATACATCCCATTTTATAATTTTTTTGTAATCACGCTACTTGTCGCAATTTTGATTGGATCGTTACGAAATTTTGGTTTTTAATGGGGGTCCCACAGAGAAAAAAACCTATTGATTTTGGTAATGGTCGGATATTATTCAGGGGTCGGAATTTGAAAAAAAACTTATTTGGAGAAAAGGCCAACGTTTTATTTCAAAGCCAATATCTCTCTTCTGTAAGAGGTATATCGAAAGTAAAACCTGGCAAGGAAAGAAGAAAATGTCACCTTTACAACGAGGGAAGTACACTGGTCAACTATGGTGGATTTGTAAGCATGTTAATACTTAAATTTGTACTGCAAGGATAGTTAAAAATTAAACCTGAGCTAAAATACCAATTATTTTCAATGACTTTCCTAATTTATCCATCCTAATAATATGGCTAACACTTGGTATTTGCATTCAGACAATTTTCGAAGCTCAGAAGAGATCTAACGAAATCAAAAAGTCATTTAAAGCAGGTTTATAAAACGTTTTTGTTAGAATATTTCTTGATTTTATCTGAAAGTTCTTGCTAACTTTTCCATGAACCCACGTTCCTAATAAAGCTGAACCCACGTTCCTAAAAAAGCGGGTCAAATTTGTTGTAGGATTTATCAGAATGTTCCATTTTACTAAACTAAACCAAAAAACTACGCAATATTTGCATGGGTAGTACAATTTTTCAATTTTATTTGATTCAAACCTATTCAGATGATCGCAAAAATTGGACACTTCTTTGTACATTTTTTTTATTATAATTGGGATATTTTCCAAAAATATGGCAACATCGTCAATTTTTTTCTTGGGAATGTTAGCATAGTATAGGACTCTCAAAAAGTAAATAGTATGGATCTGAAATAACAACACATCAGAAGATACCTTAACATATAAAAAAAAAAATTCAAACCTATTCAGATGATCGCTAGTGTAGGTTGTCATAGGTGGTCAAGTAGGTAGGTAATGCATCCCTTTTTCCATTTTTTGTGTATCACACAACAGGTCGGAGTTTTGATCGGATCCTCACAAAATTTTGGGGGCTGATGGGGGTCTCACAGAAAAAAAAGCCTATTGATGGTTGGCGTACATCCCACTTTTCCATTTTTTTATTTGAGCTGTACTGACGATGTACTTAAATGCGTTTCAACAAAATTGACCTGTATTAATGACATTCAGAGCAAATGCGCTAAGCTATCCCAATTTAAATATTTTGAACTTTACCATTCAAAAGCTTATGCACAGGGGTAGTGGTGTAGGGTATTATATAGTCGGCCTCGACCCGACTATAGCCTTGGCTCACTTGTTTTTGTTGTAATTTCCCCAACAGCATAAAGACAACCTTGACATTTCATATTCAAAATTTTACGATGCCACTACCTGGGTAATTGTGTCATGAACCATATATAATTTTTACGTTTACAATGTTTAAAAATCCAATTGAAAATCCATTTGAAATTTCAAGTTCACACAATGCTATAAATGCGTACGTATCTGTATTTTTGTATTACGTACACACCAAAGCTGACACACTTTACATACTAAACATTCATTGTACTTTGTCTTAATGATCTGAACATTTCCGGAAAATGGTCCCATTTGTGTTTGCATTACGTTGTCAGTGTTAGACATTGTTCTCATATTTGTTTGACTTGCAGAAAATCGCATATATTTATGTACAGTTGCATACATACATACGCAGAAACGCCAGTGTATTTATTCGGACAGTTAGGACTCGTTTTTAACATATATTATCTCCAATTTATTGTGCAAGAACGGGAAAATTGGTTAAAAAGTCTTATGTCATTTCAATGAAAAAATAATAGTGCGAATTATTTCATCAGTAATAAAAGTCTCAAACAAGGTTTACATCGCTAATATGAACTTTCAAAATTTTGGAACGGTGCATTTTATTGCATCTTTGAACGGATTAAAAACACATTCCGAAGAGTGCCTTAAATTCAATCCAAAGCATTGCAACAAAACACATGCTTTGAAACTCAATTTAGACTGTATCCTATTCTACTCTAAAGGTTAAGTTAAAATGAAGTGCTAATGGAGTGCATCTTTCAGTAGACACTCTCTTGTTAAAATAATGAATGAAAATGCATAATTTGATGTCATTCCAAATCACTTGTACATATGATTTAACTACATCTTTGGAGGAAAGCTTTGTGCTTGGTATGCTTGCCATTCGGAGAAACTGTAACCCCTATTAGACGCGTCCCCAGGTGGCGGATATGGGAATGCTTCCCAGATATGGACGGTAAGACGAAAATCAAATACGTCTCGCCGACCGACAGTCAGCTGCGTCTGCCCTTAAGTAAAGCGGCAGCAAGCAGAGTCTGAACTCCAGGAAGAGCGGTTGAAACTAGACGGAAAACTATAAGAAGGCCTTGGGATACCACTGAAATGACTCTTCAGGGAAGACCATACAATATGAACAATAAACAAAATACACTGCCCTCAGTCTCCGGCCAAACGAGGGTGCTTCCGGATAACGGATTTGCCAACTGAGAAGAAGAATGATTGTAAGCCAAAGGATCCTGCGGCCATATTATTTTTCAACCCGTTTATTGCATTCATCGGATCCTGTCCGGGCGGTATGCACTCATTACCATCATCTGGAATTGGATCTGTGGTATTTCGTCGTATTCGTATTAATATTGTAAAGCAGCAGTCTGAAAAATATTCTTCCCGTAACCTGAGCACGCTATCTTTATCTGCTATAAGTTTACCTTGCTCGTCACTACAGGAAGATGTGCCTGTACCCAAGCCATCAGTTCGATGTTCACTCTTTTGTAAAATTTTGGGACATGATTTTGGCTCCTGTATAACTCAATTTTTTCATCAGCTCCGCTACCCTTTTTTACGATTCCTCTCTAGTATTGTATGCTTAAAAACATATTCCGAAGAGTGCCTTTAAATTCAATCCAAAGCACTGCATAAAAACACGTGATTTGGATGCAAATTGGACTGCATCCTATTCTACTCTAAAGGTTTAGTTACAATGCAATGCCAAAGGGTTAGTTAAAATGCCGTGTTAATGGAGCGCATATTTCGGTAGTCACGCTGTTGTAAAAATCATGAGTGACAAGTAAGAAAGAATCAGTACCGCTTAAGGGGTTATAGCCAATTATTGAGCACAAAAAACATTTTTCATTTATTTTTACAAGAAATCCACCAAACATTGTTAGAATATTTTTTTATCTGAAAGGTCACACAAATGCCGTTCTACGAAACACTATTTTACTGAAGCAGTTTGCGGTGTCCACTGTAGCTCCAAAACGAATAAACCGATCAGGTATAGGTTTGTGGGATCATTAAAAAACCTAAGAATCTTGTCCTTAAGCGAAACGGAATTAAAAATATCAATTTAAAAACTGATAACTGATAACTTTCTGGCCTAGGCAAGAATGCATATTACCAGGCGCCATTTGATTTTTTTAAGTTTTACTGGAGTTTCTAGCCTAAACGTACTCAGGACAGTTTATTATACGAAAAATCACTTGGCAAAAAAAAGGGAATATACATGTGAATTTTTCACAACTTTCGCAAAAATTGAGTTTTCTCGTTAGATCCAGAACAATTTGACAATCGCTCAAAAAAAGGCTCTTGTAGATTGGCGCAAAGAAATTATGAATAAATTCGATAGCGGTGCTTCAAACGGCGCACAGAGGGTTGAGATCGCAAAACACGCAGATTATTACAAACAAGTAAGCAAAGGCTATAGTCGGACGGGGCCGACCATGTGATACCCTACAATACAACCTGTAGGAATTAGCTATGTGCAACCGCCTTGCACGCTGAATGTCCGGGTTCGATTCCCATCAAATTGTCAACGGTGGCAAAATACCCCGAAGTAAAAAATTTGGTTCTAATCGGTAGATCCGTTCGAGAGTTATCGTGCGCACCAGGCTAAATAGACTCCAAACATACTTGGGGTCTAAAACCAATATTTCGATGAGACACATCTTTGGTCGTATTTTGTTTATATCCCCTTTACCCTAAATCCTGAGGTATAAAATAGGTGGCGAGGCGACCACATGTTGCAATATTTTTATAAAAACTCCAATTTGACAACTGAACTGAAAATTTCTCTGTCGTGATAGAGACTATTTGTAGCATGGGAGGAAATTATGGTTCTCTACACAAAACCCATTATATATTAGGCAGTAGGCCGTTTATCTAGCAGACACATTATTGCAATTTGCATCAGGGGAAAGGTTAGTAGTTATTATTCCATATGTAGGCTACTTTGCGGTATATGCCCTCCAGGAATTAAAATATGGACCAAAAATAAAATTTGTATATTTTTCATACAAAAGTAATGGTCCATTTCACCCGCTAAATAATATCAGATTATCATTCAAAATTGTAGGCATCTTCTTTGACCTAAACTCTTACCCGGTGACAAATTTCGTGACTATTGGGGTAAAACTGCGACCTCTAACGAGTTTATGATTACACTATATACGAATAACTGAAAATATTGAGATGTAACTCTTTTATCTAATCATGCACACCAACACAACTGGCATCAATTAAAAGGTCAAGCGTTCCATTTCCAAGGGTAGCTTACTTGTCCGGAATGTATCTTCCAGGAATAAAGATATAAGTGGTATATTAAAAAATTTTCACAATTTTCACACAAAAGTTATGGTCCATTTAACCCTCTAAATATTATCTGATCGCCGTCTCAAATTGCAAGCGTCTTTTCTGTCATATACTCTTACCTTATATAAAATTTCGCGTTGATCAGACTATTATTGCAACCTACAGATCCGCTAGAAAATTGAATAAATATTATGTTTTTGGTCCATTTCACCCGCTAAACATTTCTCGATCATCACCAATAAGAATAGGGATCTATTCTGGCCTGAACCCGACCTCCATACAAAATTTCGTGACGATCGGTCCATAATTGCGGCCTGGAGCGTGTTTACAATTTATAATGGACAGACGGACGGACGGACGGACACACATCTCAAAATCGCTTTATCTCGTCGAGATATGAAGATTGGTATACAACATTGGGGGTCTCCGACGAATATTTCGCGGTGTTACATGAATTTTTACCAAAACAAACTTATAATACCCTTTCCACATTGTGGTGTAGGGTATAAAAATGAAATTGGGTTTTTGGGTACGGTTATAGGGTAAAAAATTCTACGTATGTACAAAAGATATCAAGGTCATATGTTGTTTACTTTCACAGTTACGCTGTGCTAAAGTTTAACTTTTATTCCCATTTTCAAAAGTAGCTACAAAAAAATAAAATTTGCTGCTTTAAAGTGAAATATTTTTGGTTTTGCGGATCAAAAGTGGAAATTTTAAAATGGAATAGTGAAATACGGTTACTTATTAACATTTTAGAAAAAAAAGAGTTATAGAAAATGTGATGTAAAACTATAATTAAAATTAAGTAAAAATGTGTCTATATTTTCCATATTTTCGAAAAGTACATTTAGTTATAAAAAAATTATATCTGAGAAGTGTAAAATTTTTAATTTTATATTTTAGTGTAGAGTGTTTTATTCCAAAATCAATCCATAACTCGTGCCGTTTTTTGCCGCTATTTTTTTACTGAAGAAATGGTGAAATAGTCATGTATTAAAAAGTGGTAATTATGGAAATTGAACATTTTTTCCTCGTTATTGGACTTATGGTTGTTATTTTTTATAGTTTTTGTTCTTCAGCACTGAGTATTTTGTTTTTACTCTACGTACGGCAAAATTTTGGTTCGTAACGGCGATATTGTTGTTTGAAAAGTTGGAATAATTTCTTTTTAGAAAATGCTTTTCACACACTTTGAAAATTTTTTGGGTGTACGCAGCCATTGATAAAAAATATTCAAAGATTCAATCAAAAATTTATCGATTTTCCGGCGATAACAAATTTTCATATTGAGAAAATTCAATAAAAATTTTTTGATCACAAAGTAAAATTACAACTGATAAAATATTTCACATATTGACAAAAATATTTATCAAATATTCCACAGTGCAGGGACGTACGCAGGGGGGGGGGCACGGGGGGTCCGTGCCCCCCCCGAAATGGTTTAGTCGAACAAAATTTGTTAAGCTACTGTAACTAGTTATTATATTTTTTCTCATAAATATGTTTGTATGTTTGCAGATTTCAAATTAAAACTTTTATTTTCTTAAGTCTCTGAACAAAAAATGTAAATCATTAACAAGTTTTGTAAGAAAGTATTTTAAAAACTTTCATTTGTATGCTGTTTTTGAGAGAAACTTCCAATGAAATCTGAATTACTTTTTCATGTCATATCTTTTCACTACCAAATGCGAATTCCTTAATGAATATACTCCAAGTTTATTCATATTCGAACTAAATAGAGCTCTCGAGGCTTAAAACTCATCCAGTAAAAACAAAAATAACTAGTTCAGTATTGTGGGAATGGAAGTATATGAAAAAATGTCTTTTGGATAAAATGTATGTAGGGTCGGTCCTTCGTGGACTACATCTTGAAAGCCAATTAGATATTTGTTTTACTGCCATCGCCAAAACTTTTTTATTCGATTTTAGACAAATTTGCTGCTAAACAGTATGAGAAAATATTGAAGACAAATGAGTTTTTGTGCGTCACTTGATTTTTTTCCTTAACATCACCGAAGTATATTTGTAGCTTCAGACTTTAAGGTTACGAGATTATGTATACAAATAGGTCTCATCAAAATAATGATTTAGACTCCACATATCGAACCTAATATGGACTATCTCGGTCCACTCGCAAAATTAATTCCAAAAGTACATCAAGTTATAAGATAATATGTTTGGACAACACCTTCAGGTCCTCATACGAGTCTAACATAACTGCAGTTTAAAGACTGTTCAAGGATCCTTTGGACTTTATGTAGTCTTGTTTACAGCGATAGACTATTATCGTGGACAAATTCATGCTTCCTGACAAAGCTCTAAATACTACGGTGACCAACTAAAATAGCTTATGGGCGCGGTAACTATCAAGAGGAGTGTATCTCAAAATAAGATCCATTTCTAAAATTAATTAGCTTATTATTAGCGACTAATTAAGTGGGGTTCAATAAGGATCGATTGTTATTTGTCAAAACTATATAGAACTAAGTCCATCAAAGTGTTTGTCATCGAGTCCAAAAATTTCTAATCGTACAATTAAGAAAAAAAAATATAACGCTTCTTTTTTAACATTATATTAAAAGTAAAAATAATCCTGGTATCAGACTCTAGAGGCCCTATGCTCCTCAAGGAGTTAAACGGAAAAGAATATGATCAGACTCTATCTCTCCCGGTAAATAACACTGTGCAACATTTTTAAGGTAATCTTGTGCAAACAATTTGAAGTGAGGATTTTTTGAAAGTACAGACCAAAAGTACGAAAGCCCTAGTTGCTTTTTGTTGAGTCATATCGGGTTTGGATATTATGGTCCCATCTAAACATTGTTAAATATTGACTTTTTAAAGCAACTCGGGGCTATATCTGTAAAACCAATGCAAATCTTTTTCTGACCTCTGAAGCAAATTTGTAGATAAGGGTCAGAATAAAATATTTGGACAAATAATGAACTGGAAAAACTACATTTATTGTCTTAAATTTTATAATATATCTAAGAATTCCATAATTTGTATAGTTTTCGCACCATATCTCAAAAACTGTTAATTTTTTCTTAATGTTTTCATTTGGAAACATATCAAAGACGACGGCAGCCGATATTCTTAAAAATTCGGCTAAGATCATCGAAATAGTAAAAATCTTGCTATAGCATAGACAACGGCAATTCTTTGTGGTTGTAAAATTCTGCGATAAACTATAACGTGGGCATGTATGATTAAAAACTTCAATATACTAAAAACGGGGCGTAAATTTTACATGGCGACTTTACCGAACGTGACCCGATATTGTCTATTTTCAATTCAAAATATACTACACGGTGATGTAGAATCAAATTTAAATGGAAGGTGCTTACACCTGGGAAGTTTTTGCGGATTCTGAAACTACAATGTTCATAGAGGAGAAAAATCGAAAAACAATAAAAAAAAAATCGACGGAGCGTTTTTTAAATAAATCGCGATTCAAGTTGACATTTTTAGGGGTTGTTTAGGTTTTCACAATTCTACTTAGAAACCGCAAGTCCTATCAAAATGACACTGAAGAAAATGTTGTAGCTATGAAAATTTTCTACAAGATTGACCTTTACGGTATTTCGTAGGTTTTACCATGATATATTAAAGTTCAAATTGGGACAATGATTTTTTTAAAAAGCGCTCCGGCGATTTTTTTTGTTTTTTGATTTTTCTCATCTATGAATTTTGTAGTTTCAGAATCCGCAAAAACGTCCCATGTGTAAGCACCTTCCATTTAAATTTGATTCAAGAGCACCGTGACTACTCTGCAAATATTTAAAATTGTATCCTAAATATTTTGAATTCTTTCTATTGAATTTATATACTTCGTACAGTATTTCATATAAAATTCGAAAAATCGAAACTTTTTGGCTCATTTTAAAGTACATGTAGAATAGAATATGTGCCAAAATTTCCAGTCCATCGGACAAAAATTTACCGAGATATTAGCTTTCGAAGAGTAACATTTATTGTGTTTTGTATTTAGCATAGAAACTAAAAACGTCTTTTCCTCGAAGTGGCACTTTTGAAAGCGGTGCTTTTTTTGTTAAACTCGAAATTTTGATTTTAACTGTTCAAAATGTATAAAAATTGATTTTTTAATTCCGTTTCGATAATGGAAAAGATTATTAGGTTCGTAATGATCCAACAAAAATATATGCTGATCGGTTTATTCTTTTTAAACCACAGTGGTTACCGCAAACTGCTTTAGTAAAAACAGTGCTTTATAGGCAGGCATGTCAGAAAGATTTTTCAAAAAAAAAAAAAAATAAGAAGGTACCTCAAGGTTTAATAGTTGTCTTATAAAAAATGCATGCAAATGGCTTTTCTGATGTTTATAAGTGGCCATAACCCCTTTAAATAGCTTTACGTAACGCTACACAACCTTTAGTTTTTTATGATTTTTGGTCAAGTTGGGCCCCCCCCCCGAAATGAAATCCTGCGTACGTCCCTGCCACATTGTGTTTGATAAAACAAAATATTTTCTTGATGAAAAAATTGTTGAATGCATTTTTTTCAATCGATAAAAAAATGTTCGTATTTACAATTATTTTGTTTTTTTTTATTAAATACAACCCCAAAAGCCAAATTGGTCGAGAATGGTTCGATATTGATTTTAAATTAGATTGAAACTATTAATAAGTTATTACGGAAAACGTATATGTCGTTTTAACAAATAAAATTAAATAATGCATTACTGAATTTCAATGCATTTGGTGCGGAAACTTTTTTCGATATAGAGAAAAAATTACACCGTATTTCATAGTAGTTTTCCGTGCTCTACGCGGCTATTCGCTGGTATTTTTGATACTTGCAAAAATTGCAAAAAAGTTAGAACCCTAATGTTTATTGGTAGCTATTCTAACAACCACTGAATGCTGATACAAAATTTGGAATATTTTGATACGTATTTGTGTCAATATGTGAAATATTTTATCAGTTCAACATAAAAAATCGATAAATATTTTGGTCAGTATGTGAAATATTTTATCAGTTGAATTTTTACTTTGTGATCAAATAATTTTATCGAATTTCGACAATATAACAATTTTTTTATCTCCGGATTTTTTTCTGTGTATAGTTAGTTATAAGGGCACCAATATAACAAAATGTTTAACCGTAATTTTTGCGATATCTTAACCACAATTTTTAAAAATGCTACTAAATTCATGGGTAGATCTTCAAAATATGTCAAATTTGACTGCTCCTATATGTATATGGAGGATATTCCGAAACGAGAATATATGGGACGATGTTTAGTAAAACTATTTTTAGTCCCTTCAAAATGCACAATTCACAATTTAATCAATTTCAGGTGCAATATGTGCCTAAAATATTCGAAAACCCCCTAATTTGAGTGCACCTCTATATGGGGACTATTCCAAAACATTGACCTATATGGACAATTTGTTGCAAGATGAATTCATAGGCACTTAGAACAATAAATCCTAATATGCAGAGAAATGTAGCTTTGGTATAGCCCCCATATAACGGTACCCCCCGGTTTTTTGACGTTTTTAGTTACATTTACAGACCGATTTAGCTATAAATTGACATTTAGGGTTCTTAAATGTCAATAAACTTATACAACTAGTGGACATAGGTCCATATTTTGGAATAGCCCCCATATAACGTTACCGCCCGATTTCAGGTATTTTGACGTTTAAATTCACATTTCTAGACCGAATTAGCTATAATTTGATATTTAGGGTTCATAGTGACCAAAAAACTTATATTCGAAATAATTATGAACGTAGGTCCATGTTTTGGTATAGCCCCATATAACGGTACCTCGGTATAACGGATTTCGGTATCCCCATATAACGGATTTTCGGTATTTTGAGAATTTTACCTACAAGTTTTAACCGAATTATCTGTAATTTGAACATTTGACATTTGAAATTCATAGTGGTCACAACACCTCTCCACCAAAAATTGTCAAGAAAGGTCGATGTATTGATAAAGCTCCCATATAAAGTACCTCCCGGTTTTCAGTAATTTGATGATTTTACCTACAATATTAAACCGAACTAGCATTAATTTGACATTTGAAGTTCTTAGTGTTCACAACACCTCTCCATAAAAAATTGTCAACATAGGTCCATGTTCGGATATAGCTCCCATATAACGGTACCTCCCAATTTTCAGTAACTGGCAATTTTAGCTAAAATTTTTAACCGAACTAACTGTACTTTGACATTTGAAGGTTGTGGAGGTCACACACATCTGCATCAACAATTTTCAACATAGCCCCGATATAACGATACTTCCCGATTTTCGGCACTTTGAGGATTTTACTTAAAATGTTAAACCGAACGTAGGTCCATGTTTTAGTATAGCCCCAAAACAAACCTCGCCATTTTCCGTACCTTAGCTTTATTTTTTGGAGGAACTTTCTGTAATTTGAAATTTAAAAGCCAACAAAAATTGTTCATTTAAGTTCATATTTTCGTATAGCCCAAATACCTCCGAACTAGCTGTTAATGACATTTGAAGTTCCCACGTTATGTACCGATTTTCGGTATTTTGAGGATTCTAGCTAAAATTTTTAACCGAATTAGGAGTTATTTGATATTAAAGGCTCCCATCAAAAACGGCAAAAATGAGTTACAGGATCGCACTACAGATAACCATTTCAAATACCATGCGCTTCAACACACAAACAACAAGAACTCCTTAAAATTAGTTGATTTTTTTTTTAATTATTAAAAAAATCTCTTTTCATTTTTGGCCTGTAACTTTTCATCAATGTGTATATGTACTCTATTTTCATCCAAAAATATTGGTCAGTGGACCGATATATTATTTTCTGAGGAGACATACTTACTGTGATATATCCAAATATTCAGGCCAATTCTTCACAAATCTATCGTTTTGTGGTCTTTGTTACAAAGCTTTAATTCTATTCCCCATACTTATCTCGATATTGGTCCGAATGTTTCCAAAACTACGACCAAGTGGCACTCGTGCAATAAAAGAAGTATCAGTGGAGTAATTATAGTACCCCCCCCCCCCCCCACTCCTCTTATTATATTTGGGTACATCCTACGGCTAATAGAATTTGCCGACAAAGCCGATTGCTTTTTATTAACTTTTTTTCTAACATGTCCAATTGAGCCGTATATGACGAAACATATAGAATTGAAGTATTTGGAAGTATGTATATGTTTTTGCATACACCTAAAAAATAAGAATACATTTAATAAAATTTTTCAAACAAACCTATCATATTTACTCCTATTAAAGAAAATTTGTAAGTGAAAATGTCCAAAGTTTTCAACAATACCTATCACCGCCCACAATATCCTTCAGATCTACTGAAAAGATAACAACAGAAAAAATGCAATTTAAATATTAATGTCCGTCAAACATTGTTGCCTCTTAGCAGGATAATTAAGCAGAAGATATTATTTTTCAAAACATCAACATTACAAAGCAGCAGAACAAAAAAACACATCCACCCCAGCACATTATCAGAATAATCTACTAAAAATGTTTAACAAGGGGAAAGAAATGAATAGGAAAACCGTGGTCACCTTAACACAATAAACATTTAAGTAATTATGTCGTTAGCTTTAATTTTTATGACTTCTTCTTTATTTAGCCAGAAGTTTTTGTTGTTGTTATCTTTCTGTGTTTTTATGGTATTTTACTGGAAATTTGTTTTTTTTTTTCTTACTTTGCCATTGTGTGGCTATAACAACAGTACATTTTGGGAAAATGAGTAGACGTTTGTAATTTTAGAATTTCATGGAAATCTGATACCAAAAACAATGGCCAAGACAACAATATGAAATTTTAGGAAATGAGAGTAGGATTAAATTAAAAATATTTTGTGATATTTTGTAAATTAAATTTGTGTTAATTAAAGTCTTTTAAGATGTGAAGAAGTTTTAACTAGAAATAAATTGGGATCGTGGGGTATGAGTAATAATCCTGTACTCATTTCATATACAACATTTATGAAACAGTTTAATTTTTAGGAATTATTTCCAATTTTGCCACTTATCTCATACAAGTCCACAATTTAATTTCACCTTTAAATCTTCTCATTTCAAAATTGTTAATAATCGGTTTTGATTTATTGAACTTACCAACACTCACCACGTCAACACATTTCCCAAAACCAAACATTGTCGAAACCACAACTTTCAGGAAGTATACAACACAAGCCCATCCTTGCTGCATATTCCATCAATCTCTCTTTCTCTGTGGACATTCATTTATTTAAGCTGTTGGTAAATAAAATCATATTTACGCACACAATTACAATGGTCCGTCCACACCCATTCGCACGTTAGTTAGTGCAGATGTAAAACAGCTTATACATTCCCATTACAATACAGGTCTAGCTAGGCCTCATATCCTCTAACACATGTACCCAGGCCAACAGAGACACAAGTCAATATAACTTTCATTTGTATTTCAACTCTTCAATATACACAAAACATAAATCAGTTCATGTGCCAAATCTCATTGAATTTTAAAATGTTGCACATTGGATAAAGGAAAGTTTTGAAATTGAAATCATTTAAAAGTGGTTCTGCTCGGGA
The DNA here is from genome assembly GCF_047663935.1 of Musca autumnalis. Lineage (NCBI taxonomy): Eukaryota > Metazoa > Arthropoda > Insecta > Diptera > Muscidae > Musca > Musca autumnalis. Next base: position 47,348,458 of record NW_027411755.1, read on the forward strand.
TAATAACTATTTAAAAACTTTGAAAGCTTTTGGACTAATGTATCATAAAAGTATGGGTTTGAATGCTATAGGGTGCGTCCACAGGCTGCATATAGTGGGCATCGTGGTAGTTATATTGGGAAGCTGTGTCAAAACACGATCACATATTGAACATTTTTCGAGAAGAAGAACATATTAAAGTCAATTCGGCTAGAAAATATGTTCGGGATGTTCGTCAATCGAGCTAAATAGACTATTTTTGGCAAGCACTTGTTAATAAGTCCTATCGTTTTGATTGAGAAGTGCAAGTAAGATTTTATCTTACTTACAATTATATGTTCTGAAGAGTTGTGTATTACATTCCAGTGAATAAATTTCGCAAAGATAATATTAAGAAAAATTTAATCGTTTTCGAGATACGCTGCGAAATGTATGCAAATTGCCGAATTTTTAGATATATTACAAAGTTTGAGGTTATAAATGATGTTATTCGAGTTTATTAATCCACCAAATGTTTTCTTCTTGATCTTATCTACAGGTTTCCTACGGAGGTCATATAGCCCTGATTTGGTCTAAAAAGTCAATATTTAAACATGTTTAGATATGGCCATAAAATCCGAAACCGATCTAACCAAAAAAAACCCAAAGAGAGTTTTGGTCTATTGGGTCAGACCTTTCATAAAAACTGCATTACGGCACCTTCTGATGACGAAAATCTTTGACCACGCCTACTTTTCTTGATGTGCTGGAATCAAATGATGTTATTGGATCCCCAGTCAAGGCTGTACGGAGCATGGCCCATTCCACGTTTTGTCCGGTCAAACAGACACTGCTTTGAAACGATAGAGCTCGAATTGTCATGATGCAGAATGATTCGTCTTCTCTTGTTCGTTTTTCGAATTTCTCACACAGCCAGTTTTGCCGAAGAAACAGGCGACCATTTGCTTCCAAGGTCTTCTTCCATGAACAACTTACGTTGGATTTCGATCGCTTTCGAAGACCCAAAGGGTCGATTCCTGTTTTGTTTCGGGCTCCTAGCATAGATCCAAGATTCGTCGTCTGTGACGATCTTATAAATGTCGATTGCACCAATCCACAAATGCCTTTTTTGAGCGATTGACAAATTTTCCTGGATCTAACGAGAAAATCCATTTTTGCGGCCAAGTGTTCATGCAATATCAAATGTTAGTTGTTGGAAGAAATGCCCAAAGATTCCTCTATCTCACGGTATACAACATAGCTATCTTGCATTGTCCGTTCACACACGGCTTATTTTTTTTGCACAACGGGCGATTTTGGGCGACCCTCACGGCCTTCGTTATTTTTGCGAGTGTTGGCCACGTTTGAATTCATTAAACCAGTTTCTCATAGTGATATAGGATGGCCCTTTATCGACCTCTTGCCGTAATTATCCACGTCGAAAATTGTGAAAAATTATCGGACCAGAATGTTTACAAGTAAATTCCATTTTTTTGAAAAGTGATTGTTAGAAGTCACTGTAAACAACCCAACACATGGTCGTATGTCAAACTGTCCTGAGTACTCTTAGGCTAGAAACTGTCAAACTTTCCAAAACAAGTATCATATGACACCTGGCGACACTGCGTGTTGCTAGGCCAGAAGATTTTCTAATGCCCCACGTAGTGAAAAAATAAATACTGAATGAGTCCGATAGATTTCACAGAGGCAAACTCCTGATAGCACTATATTTAGGCACCACGATGGCATGGACTAGTTTACGAAAAAAATGATATCAAAAAACGGCGTTAAGATCGGCCGGGCCGAACTTGTTATACCCTCCTCCTTTCGTTTATGAAGAAGACTAAATACGAAATTTCATCAATTTCGGTAATACAATGTGGCTAACCTTCAAAATACCGCAATTTGGGATGTGCCGTTCTATGGGGGTTATATCAAAACGTCGATCTATACCGACAAATTTCTGGCCGAAAGTTTTTAGACTCAAAGAAGACTAAATATCAAATTTCCGATATTTCGGTGGGTTATTGTGGCCACAACCTTCAAAATACCGAAAATCCGGAGTTACCGTTCTATGGGCGCTATATTAAGGCCTTGACATGTACCGACAAATTTCTGGGAGAAAGTTTGATACCCCCAACGAAGACTTAGTAACAAATGACAGCCATTTCGGACTAATATTTAGGCCACAACCTTCAAAATACCGAAAGTCGGGAGGCAGCGTTCTATGGGGGCTATATGAAGGCGTGGACCTATACCGACGAATTTACTACGAATATACTAAGTTTTATATTCCAAATGAAGACTAAATACCAAATTTCAGCCATTTCGGTAGATTCTTGTGGCCACAAATTTCAAAATACCGAATCAGAAGGTACCGTATTATGGGGGCTATATGAAGGAGTGGACATGTACCGGCAAATTTCAGGTGGAAAGTTTTATAAACCAAGCGAAGACTAAATACCAAATTTCAGTCATTTCGGAGTAATATTGAGGCCACAACCTTCAAAATACTGAAAACCGGGTGGTACCGTTCTATGGGGCTATATGAATCAATGCACCTATACCGACGAATTTAAAGGAGAAAATTGAATACCTCCAACGAAATTTCATCCATTTCGGAGGAATATTAAGTCCACTACCTTCAAAATACCGAAAATCGGAAGGTACGGTTCTATGGGGGCTATATGAAGGCGCGGACCTACACCGAAAAATTATTTTTACGAAATTTCAGCCATTTCGGTATGATAATGAGGCTAAAAACTTCAAAATACCGAAAACCGGGTGGTACCGTTCTATGGGGGCTGTATTATTTGCAATACCAAACATCCTAGGAGTAATATAAACGTCTATGCCAAATTAAAAAGCTCTATTGCGAGCTGTATCTTGATTTTAACAGACGGACGGACAGACAGACAGACGGACATGGTTTTATCCTGATCAAGAATATATATAGTTTATAGGGCCTCCGACGAATATTTCGATGTCTTACAAACGGAATGACAAATTTAATTATACCCTCCATATTATGATATAAGGCAAGGTCATTGAAAATTTCGTTTTACGCAACATTTGCAGACCTCGCTTTAATTTGGTATTTAGGGTTCCTAGTGATCACGAAACTTCTCTGCCACAAATTGTGAAAAGTATAGCCACATTCGAAGTTTCTGGCAAGATTTTCCGACCAACTTAGTTGTAATTTTGCATTTACCCCAAATTGTACGCCTAAAGGTATGCTATAGAAACTTGCTTAAATTGTTTAATAAAAGACTCGCAAATTGAGGAGCACAGTGGAATGTTTCTCTAGTGCAGGGATGGCCAAAAACACACATTTGCAGATTATAACTTGCGATAGTGTGAGTGGGAACGTAAACAATGTATCAACCTAACGAATGTGTTTATAGTGTACGTGTGTTTCGTACGCCCGCGGGCATAGGAAAGTTGTTGTTGGTGTCCATCCCTGCTCTACTGTCCAAAATGGGTGTTTTGGGAGAAAAATCTATATTTTTAAGCGGATACAGATGGAGCTATGAAAATGGCAGAAATGAAGATCTTTTATTTTACAGAGCTGCAGGAATCTACTTTTTCAATAAGATCCCAAAATTTTCAGCCAATTTTGTTCGAAAATGTGGCCAGGGGTGCCGTTGCCCTTATATATAGCGCCAAAATGTGGATCTGTATTGACAACATTTCGTAAGGATATGATTTACTCCTAGAAAGCGTTATATTTCAATTTTTTGTTATATCGATCACAACAAAAACAAAACATTGTTCCACAACATCCCATACGGGACAAGGGAGACTTCTCTCATATCAATGAGTGCACCCCGATTCATATTAGCTCAATGATATGGGACCTACTGTTTATCGCCGAGTCCGAACGGCGTGTCTAAAGACACCACTTGTAGAGAAATTTTACAAGGCTGAAATACTCAGGAAATGTCGCCACCATTACTGAGGGGTATTTTGCCACCGTTGAAAAATGTTTGATGTTGCCTGGCCGGGGAATCGAACCACCGACCTTCTGTGTGCAAGGCGGGCGTGCATACCATTGCACCACGGTGGCACCCTATATTATATCGATCACACTATGTGTAATTTTTTGAGTCATGAAAATTAACCATACTGTTACCAGGTTTTGGAGTCGGAGCCAGAGTCTTCGAGTCGGAGTCGAGCAGTTTTGCAGGAGTCGGAGTCGTGTAATTTTTTGAGTCATGAAAATTAAACATACTTTTACCAGGTTTTCGGAGTCTACGAGTCGGAGTCGGGCAATTTTGCTGGAGTCGGAGTCGGAGTCGAAAAAAATAACTCGACTCCGGGCAAAAATGTTTCCTACATATTCGGTTCATTTTATTCTTATATGAAAAATATGTGAAAAAATAATTTTGTTGGCCCGTTTATTATAACATGAATAAATAATGAAAACATGTGGGCTAAAACTATATTATATTCAGTTAGAGGATGAGACAGACGATATTTATTATCATTTGACCTCCACCATAATCAATTTATAATAATCTATGTCTATTTTGCCATGTCAATATGTCTGTTGAATTCGGTACAGAGTTTTAAGCTATAGATTTTAAATTCGTCGCAGAATTTTTATCAAGCCGAATTGTTTTAATTTCACATATTGTTCCTTATATATGTCAACGTTTTTATAACCCCTTCCAGTTGACACTGTTCAAAGCTTAAAGATTTTCTCACGGGGAAGGGCCCCAGTGGAACATAACTTCAGTTTTATTGAGTTTTTATCTTAATGGGATAAGTTCAGAATTTATATACAAGTTTTGTAGTTATGTATTATATTTGAAGGAATGTTCTCTCTAGGAATATCTGATGAAAAAACGTGGACCTATATAAACCAACTTTGGTAGGAATGTTTTTTGGCCTCCGGAGACACAAAATACCAAATTACAACAATTCGGTGGTAAAATGGGACAAATATCTTAAAAATTCCTTAAAACGACGACGCGTCACTCGTCATTTTGTAGGGGGGCTATACGAAAGCGTGGACCTGCATAGCCCGCTTTCAATACCAAAAGTACTACGTACAAATAATAGATTTTTCCAAAATTTCATCCACCTACGTCAATCCTTTCGGACGCTAGAGTGATTTCCACAGACGGAGAGACGGACGGACATGGCTATATCGATGTAGAATTGCACGCTGATCAAGAATATATATAGTTTGTGGGGTCTACAATGATTATTTCGAGTAGTTACAAACGGAATGACAAACTTAATAAACGTCGATCTATACCGATCAAATTTCCGATATTTCGGTGGGTTATTGTGGCCACAACCTTCAAAATACCGAAAATCCGGAGTTACCGTTCTATGGGCGCTATATTAAGGCCTTGACATGTACCGACAAATTTCTGGGGGAAAGTTTGATACCAAATGTCAGCCATTTCGGACTAATATTGAGGTCACAAGCTTCAAAATACCGAAAGTCGGGAGGCAGCGTTCTATGGGGGCTATATGAAGGAGTGGACCTATACCGACGACCTATACCGACGGCAAAAACTATATTATATTCAGTTAGAGGATGAGACAGACAATATTTATTATCATTTGACCTCCACCATAATCAATTTATAATAATCTATGTCTATTTCTATTTTGCCATGTCAATATGTCTGTTGAATTCGGTACAGAGTTTTAAGCTATAGATTTTAAATTCGTCACAGAATTTTTATCAAGCCGAATTGTTTTAATTTCACATATTGTTCCTTATATAGGTCAACGTTTTTATAACCCCTTCCAGTTGACACTGTTCAAAGGTTAAAGATTTTCTCACGGGGAAGGGCCCCAGTGGAACATAACTTCAGTTTTATTGAGCTTTTATCTTAATGGGATAAGTTCAGGATTTATATGCAAGTTTTGTAGTTATGTATTATATTAGAAGGAATGTTCTCTCCAGGAATATCTGATGAAAACCCAACATACAGGATGAAATTTTAAACTTGTACATATTTAATATTTTTGAGTGGTATTGAAAAGTACCCTCGGAGTCTCGACTACGGAGTCCTGAAAAAATCGACTCCGGAGTCTGGAGTCGTGAAAAAAGTCGACTTCAGGGTCGGAGTCGAACTAAAAATGGCTCGACTCCGAAACCCTGATGTTTACACCGTAGCACATTGGTTCCAGCCATTGACCAAAAATAAAAAAAAAACTGAATGTCATTATTTTTGGTTTTCAAAATAATAGGGTCTACTCATAAAATTTGAAACTTCCAAATTTGTTACCATAAGATACTTCGTTTCATCGTAAACGTGTAATAACAATGACCTACGACAGTTCTGAATGCTTTATTTTTACATTTTGATACAAATTTGTTCTATTTTAGAGGATTTTCAAAATGTATTTATGTTTTTCATGAGCAAATTTTTAGAACGACCCCATTATTCATTATTTTTTTGACATTGAATTTTCTATAACAACAATGTTGTTTTTGTAAATTTGTTAGTAGTTGTAATTCATGCATTTACCTTATATAAATATGCCTTGGTCGGAGCATTTGATTACTATTTTTTGTAGTGAGTACAACTTACTATTTACGTGTAAGTAAATATTTTCAAAATATCGCGAACCTAATACATATTGCAAAATATGTGTGTTCGTTTACTAAAAACGTTTAACCCAGTAAAATTTACTGCATGTTGTTCGCTTACTTTGCAGTACAATGCAATAGACCTTAGTCGTTTACAGGAAGTTACTGGACTTGTACAAATTAGTACAAATTGTTGAGTAAACGAACACACCTAATATTATAATAAATAATGTTTTAACGGGTTGTGGAATTCTAGTTAGCTGTATGTGTTCTTAGTGTAATTTGTAACGCCAATTCGATCATATATTTAAATTTGACCTAAGGTTTTTGTCTTGATGCCCACCTCGGGTAGTATTGAGATTGAAATTCCGGTAGAATTTGAGGTACTTAAAATTTATGTTAACAATACCGTCATAATCCATATTAATTTAAAGAAGAAAATGTTCTCTTATTTAAAAAATGTTTTTTAGTGCCGACTTTGTAAAATGAAATACGCCAATAGTGGAGATCGTGGTAATTAGCTACGTCCAATTTTAAAAAATAACAATATGTATTATGAATATGCGAACATTAATTTCAAAGTTATGGCAATTAAAATAAAATTAAGCAATTGGAAATTTGATATTTCATTTCTTTTTGCACACTGACGACAGATTAATTGTTACTGATATTTATTTCTGCTATTCTTCTTTGATTAGAGGGTTCCCATAATGTCAATAATTCCCATAATATCACCACTAGAACGTTGATGTACACGCCTGCCCGTTGTCGTAACAACAGAGAATAACAAATACAAATGAGAGCCATGTCAGCCGTTGTTTAACAAAGGGACATTACTCTCCCAACAATTCTCTCTCATTTATTTTGGACACCAATGCACTAGAAGCAGTGATTTGTCATTACACCAGCGTGAGGCGAGAGAGCGCCCACGTGCGCTCATTGAACGTTGCTCTCTCCACACACACAATTCAACCAATTGAAAAACATGCACTCTCACAATGATACCCCGTAAATTATGCAATAGAAAAGTATGGTGCCTGACCCTGCTTTACACAAAAAATGCAAAATGATACAATTGGAATGATACAAGTGGCAAAGACTGCCCCGCCTAAAAGTATGCTATATGAACTGGCAAACAACACTATTTAAAAACAAGTAAGAAATGCATTAAGTACGGCCGTGCCGAATTTTTTTTATCCTATGGATAAAATGGAACAATTAGTTCCCTTTCGTTTAAGAAAGTACTAAGCTCCTCGGCCACGCTAACTGAAGGATATCACTTTCTTTTAACCAAGGTTTATTAACAATGAGACGTCGATATTATCTGACCCTTCAAAATCCGAAATACCATGTTAAAGTCATTCCATTTGGACGATGCCTCTACAACCTTCAAACTATGTACGTAAAATCTGGATGTACCTTCATATTGGAGTTATACCTAAATCACGGTGCGCCTTAACTAATTTTAAATGGAAGGTGCTTACACCTGGGATGTTTTTGCAGATTCTGAAACTACAATGCTCATAGATGAGAAATATCATGAAACAAAAAACAATCGCGGGAGGGATTTTCAAATAAATCGCGATTTAAGTTCACATTTTTAGGGGTTCTTTAGGTTTTCACGATTTTGCTTGGAAACCGTCCTATGTAAATGGGCCTAAAGAAAATATTGTAGCTGCAAAAATTCTCCAGAAGATTGGCCTTTATGATATTTTCGTAGGTTTTACCGTTTTTGAGATATAGAAGTTCAAATTGGGAAAATTCAAATTGGGACAAGTCTCCTTATAAAACAATGTAATAACTGCAATTTCCCAACTTAAACGTATATATCTCAAAAATGGTACAACCTAAGAACAAATAAATCAGCCAAACTTGTAGAGAATTTTGACAGCTACAACATTTTCTTTAGTCAAATTTTATCATGACTTCCGGTTTTCAAAAAAAATCTTGAAGACTTAAGATAAAAACCTAAAAATTTGAACTGAACCTCTATATCTCAAAAATGGAAAAACCTACGAAAAAATCTAAAGGTCAATCTTGTAGAGAATTTTCACAACTACAACATTTTCTTTAGTCCCATGCCGATAGAATTTGCGATTTTCAAGCAAAATCGTGAAAACATAAAAAAACCTAAAAATGTGAATTTTGACCGCGATTTATTTAAAAATCCCTACAGCATTTGTTTCTAGTTTTAGGATTTTTCTCATCTATGAACATTGCTGTTTCAGAATTCACAAAAACGTCCCCTGTGTAAGCGTTTTTCATTAAAAGTTAGTTAAGGCGCACCCTTCATTATATTGTTTTATAAAGGGGCGATACAGGCAGTGCATTGTCTCAATTTGAACTTCTATATCTCAAAAACGGTAAAACCTACGAAAATATCAGGAAGGTCAATCTTGTGGAGAATTTTCACAGCTACAACATTTTCTTTTTTCCCATTTACATAGGACTCGCGGTTTCCAATTAAAATCATGAAAACCTAAAGAACCCCTAAAAATGTGAACTTAAATCGCGATTTATTTGAAAATCCCTCCGGCGATTTTTTTGTTTCTTGATGTTTCTCATCTATGAGCATTGTAGTTTCAGAAACTGCAAAAACTTCCCAGGTGTAAGCACTTTTCATTTAAATTTGGTTAAGGCACAACGTGAAATATGAGCTTATATAAATCAATTTCTGTGTGGAGGTTTTCTACCCATTGTGAATTTGAAATACTAAGTTACAGTCATTACAGTAGACTAATCCTTTAAACATCGTCCTCCAATCCAAGAACCCGCTATACTTCATCTATGGGCGCTATTTTAAAACGCACATCTATACCCACAATTGTCTGTAGGCATGTTTAATAAGAATAAATACCAAATTTCAACCATTTTGGTAAGATAATGTGGCTAAAGCTTTTAAAATACCGAACATCCGGAGGTACCGTTCTATCAAGGGGAAAGTTTTGTAATTCCAAAGAAGACTTAATACCAAATTTCAGTCACTTCGGTGGGATTTCAAAATACAGCAAATCCGGAGGTGTGGGGTGGAATTTCAGGTGGAAAATTGTATACCCTCAATGAAGACTAACAACCAAACTTCGGCCATCTCGTTGCTATACTGAGACCAGAACCTTCAAAATAACGAAAATCGGGAGGTACCGCTCTATGGGGGCTATATGAAGGCGTGGACCTATAACAACATATTTCAGGAGGAAAGTTTTGTACCCCCAACGAAGACTAAATACCGAAGTTCAGCCTTCGGTGGGATATTGAGACCACAACCTTCAAAATACCGAAAATCGAGATATACCGTTCTATGGGGGCTATATGAAGGCGGGGACCTATACCGACAAATTTAAAGTGGACAGTTTTATACCCTTAACGAAGACTAAGAAACAACTTTCAGCCATTTCGGTGTTATAATGTGGCTAAAACCGTCAAAATACCGAAACTTGGGCTGTACCGTTCTATGGAGGGGTACATCATAACGTGGACCGATACCGATACATTTCTGGGGAAAAGTTTTGTAGCCCAGAAATAAAGAGGCTAAAACCTTCTAAATACTGAAAATCGGGTAGTGGTACCGTTCTATGGGGGCTATATGAATACGCTGAGAGTTGTGTTTCCTTAAAGAGGACTAAATACCAAATTTTAGCAATTTTTGTAGGATAATATAGTTAAAACCTTCAAAATACTGAAAATCGGGAGATATCGTCCCATGAGGGCTATATTAAAACGTGGACCTATATCAAAATTTTTGGTAAAAATGTTTCTTAGCCTCTGGAAATACCAAATTACAACAGATTCTGTGGTCAAATGGGTCTAATACATTAAAAATACCTTAAAGTGGCGCGTACTATATATGAGGCGTTATATGGGGCTACACCAAAACGTGGACTTATATAAACAATTTTTGGTATAAATGTTTGTTAGCCTCTGAAAACACAAAATACGAAATTACAACCAATTTCTATGGTCATATGGGACAAATATCTTCAAAATTCATTAAAACTTCGACGCGTTATTTTGAATGGGGGCTATACTAAAACGTAGACCTATATAGCCCATTTTCAATACCAAAAGTAATATACCCCCATAGTATGGTGCAGGGTATGAAAATACGTAAATTTTGAACCTCCCTGTGTATTGTTTCTCCAAGCGTGTTTTTTGTCCCATAAGTAGCGTCACTTTTTAGTGACTACTCCATAATGTTGAAAAACCTTGGAAACGTAAAAGTAAGCCGGGAAAATTTTCAGATTTTTAAAAGCGTTAAGGCATCAGTCAGTTACTAAATAATCAATATTTTGTCTTCTAAAAACATTGGGAGCAAACGTACACCAATAAATAAAATATAATCAACATAATTAATATTCATATTATCGTTTACAAAGCTAATTTATCCACTGTTCAGCATAGTACATTTGGATGGTATTACATCTCCATATATGAATAATTACTCTATGGTTATTGGCATTTGTGTACCAGGAAAATGTTGTGTATGTGTTTGACAATATGTCCGGATTGTTATGAATAATTTTACTTTATTCTAACGGAATCAGCAATGGACTAATATCCAAACGGACTTGTTGTTGTGGGTATAGGTTCCAGCTACATACATTTGCTTATTAAAATCGGTATTAGTAAACAGGCACCTATCCATTTTATTCTAAGTCAGAAATACTAATAACACATTCACCAGATTAATGATCGTACGAGTATGTACAATTATGTTTCTCTTCATAAATTATTTTGGTTTTACAATTGTTCTGAGTATTGTTCGAATAAAATTACAACGATTGGAGTAAATCTTATTATTTTTGATAGTTGAACAATAACAAATCTCTATAGATTCGCGTAACAAGCACTTAGAACTTATGTTTTTTAACCTGTTAGACTTTTTAATCTTGATGAAAGAGGTCCGGGGGTCCAACATATTTAGACTCACGTCTGTCTACGTTTACTGAAATCAAGGTACATTACAGAAGTTCAACTAATCCCGTAATTTATTGTAGGAAATTATTTACAGTCTATAGTTAACTAGCAAAAATCATTCAAATCGATTTATATCATTGAGAAGAGAACACGAAAATCAGTATGAAAGGAAAGCAGTCACTCACTTCCGTCTAAAAATGTGTTCATGTATTTCGCAAACTCTCGTGCGACTGCCGTTACGTATCCTATGCTATATGCTACTAATTTGAATGTACTATGTTCCATAAATGAGAGCCAAATGCGAAATAACAAGTAAAAAAGCGTCAGTCGGCTTTGCCGACAGAGATATACCCTCAGCCAATATGAAGTGAAACTTTCATCTACGGGCAGATCGTATTTAGTGTATCTTCAGAATTTTGTGGCGCTTTTTGAACATTTCAACTTGCGACAAAAATGTGGATTAAGAATTAACTGCACTTAGACACAAATGTTGAACTTTTGTGGGGGAGGTACCCTTAGGGAGGACTGATATGGGCCATTTTAAAAGTTAAACTAAATTTGTTGACCAATTCAAGTGATATCGTCCTATCATTTTAGTGACATTTTATTGGGGGGAAAAGTGCCGGAAGTTGCGGTCCGGTATTGTAAGTTTGGATAAAATATGACGAAGACCAAATGTTGGACCAAATCGGTTGAACAGTTCGACAGTTATCGTGGCATAGGGTTTTTTACACCTTTCGGGCTGTTTTCCCAATAAATATGGACTTGCCCCCGAAATAACTTTCACCGTCGTAATGGAGGTAGCGAATGCAAATGGCTTCAGCAAAAATCAAAATGATTCGGGAGCAGGTCTTAAAGTGAACTTATCCGAAATTTTGTGTGGGAGGTACCAGAAGGATTAGACAAATATAGTCCATATTTGAACCTGATCTATAACTGGTAGATATATTAGGATGTGCAAAGTATGGATTACATCGTCACTCCTTTCAAGAGTTACCGTGGGCACGAATGTTCCAAACATTTTTGAAGTTTTGTGGGGGAGGTACCTGAAGGAGTGGACCTATATGGCTTATCTTCGAATTTAAAGTATGTTTGGACAAAATATTACGAAGGCCAAATTTTGGACCTAATCGGCAGATGCTTTCGAGAGTTATCTCGCGCTCCAACCACTACACACGGTGTCATAGGGGCTTTTTGCATCTTTCAGGCTATTTTCTCAGGAAGTACGGACTTGCCCCTGATGAAACTTGTACCGCCGTATGGGGGGCGGTGAATACAAGATGTTACAACAAAAACCGAAGCGATTCGGGAGCTGGTCCTAAACTGTACTTTTCCGAAATTTTGTGTGGGAGGTACCCGAAGGAGTGGACCAATTGAGTCCTTATTAGAACCTCATCTAAGTCTGGTAGAAATTCCACGATGTGCAAAGTATGGACCACATCGGGTACTCCCTTCAAGAGTTATCGTGCGCACAAATGTTCCGAACATTTTCGAACTTTTGTGGGGGAGGTACCGGAAGGAGTGGACCGATATTACCCATCTTCGAACTTAAACTAAGTTTGGACAAAATATTACGAAAGCCGAAATTTGAACCGAATCGGTTCATCCGTTCGAGAGTTATCGTGCGCTCCAGCCAGCCAGACAGGCAGACAGACAGACGGACAGACATTGCTCAATCGACTCCAAATTGTCTGAAACACATTTCGTCCAAACATACTTGGGGTCTAAAACCATTATTTCGATGAGGCACATTTTGCCCGTATGAAAGTGTATATACTCTCGTTAGCATAAATGCTGAGGGTATAAAAACAAAATCCAAAATATGTGTCACTTGTTTTGTTTGAGAAAATAAAATGTGTCGGTATTTTGCATTGTTTTATTTATCTCCTAATATTTTGTCCAAATTTAGATTAACTTCTAAAAACCTCTCCTTAGGGTACCTCCCCAACAAAAGTTCAACATTTGTGTCTAAGTGCAGTTTAGGGTCTTTTCGAAAATCCTTTGGTAATGTATACCGATGTTGTTCGTTGTGGTCCTGTTTACAGCGATATAATGTTTTCCGTGGAAAAGTCCATGCTACCCGGCATACATACTGAAATGACTAGTGACTCCCAAAATATGATCCACATCCATAATAGACTATGTTGGTCCATTCCTTCAAGTACCTTCAGCGCAACACTCTTGAACTTTAATCCTAATCCACATTTTTGTCGGCAAGTTCAAATGTCCAAAAAGGGCCACAAAATTCCCTAAATACATTCGATCTGTCCGTAGATGAAAGTTTCAGTTCACATAGGATGAGGGTATTCTCTGTCGGTAAAGTTGACTGATACTTTTTTACTTGTTTATTTGGTCTTTAATTTGATTACTCCATCTTCTTCTTGGGATTTCCGTTCAGCGTATACAGCAAAGATACCTCCTTCGATACCTCTTTCGAATGTTACGTTTTACTACTGATTGCAGGGTAGCCCTATTTGCTGAATTCATCTCCTCGGTAGCAAGCATTTCCGGTCGTTCGATGGGTTTAGTGGTGGAGGCCTCTGTATGTCGGGGTTTCTAAATCTGGTGCTACCAATTCTATGTTTGTACCGCAGTGAAATTGATCAGTATCATTTTATTTTCGGATATTTGGCATTAAAATCGGCTAAAACAATACGCTTTTTTGAGATTTTATTTAATTGATTATTTTATTCTAAGTGCTGAGGCATGGGCCTTATCTACGTCCTGGTATTAATGGGTGACCCCCACTTGTAGAGCCCAAAAAAGGTAATTTTTCATTTATTTTTCCAAGGAAACTACCAAAACTTTTTTGGGAGATTATTTTTTCATCTAAAAGAGAACATTTTAATCTGGTGTCTGATTTTTTTTTTGTGTGAAAAATATTATGTGGTGCAAATGGGCGTCCACGGTACTCATTTATTGTAAAAGCGTTTTGCGGTGCCAGTTCTAGGCCGAAAACTAATTAACCGATTGTCATATATTTTGTGCGCTTATTTAGAATAAAACAAGTAAGAAAAGTCTATAGTCGGACGGAGCCGACCATGGGATACCCTATACCACTATCCCTGGACAATCGCTCTCCACGGAACTTCTTTTCAATGATTCTGAAAATTTAATTATCAAATATCAGAGATGTAATGTATAATACTTATGACCAAAACCAAAAAGTTATCTAGCATGACAAAGACATTTTTGTAGCAGGAAAGGAAAATTTAGTTCACACAAACTAAAATGTATTGACACCCACTTATGTAGTACTACAACTTCCGTTGTTTAACCGCTAAGTTATTGAAATTTTTACCAATTTCACACGTTTCAGTCCATTTAACCCGCTAAGTATTATCTGATCTTCACGTTGGTTTGTACGCTTCTTCTTCATCATAAACTCAAACTTTGTTTAAAATTTTGCTTGTTATTATTTCGACCTACAGAGCCAATACAAAATTGGTTAAAATTTTGTTTTTGGTCCATTTCATCCGCTGAACATTTCACGATCATCACCAAATACTAATCATTTCTATTCTGGCCCGAACCCAACCTCCTTAAAAAATTCGTTACAATCGGTCCATAATTGCGGCCTTAAGCTTATTTACAATTTTTAATGGACGGACACACATCGCTAAATCGCTTTATCTCGTCGAGATATGAATTTTGGCATACCAAATAAGGGGTCTAGGACGAACTTTTGGAGAGACAATATGTAGCATGGGATAAAAATGTGGTTATCTACACAGAACCCATTATATATTAGGCAATAGGCCCGTTATCTAGCAAACACTTTATCGCAATTTACATCAGAGGAAAGGTCAGTATTTTTTCCATATGTAGGCTACTTTGCGAAATACATATGAGGAAAAGTCAAAATTTTTTAGTTTCCATGAAGCCAAGGTTTGCACTATTATAATACGCGAACTATTGTAGTTTACCAGTAACTATGACTATTGCTGGATTATTTTAGATGTTTTTGTACAAAGCTCAAAAATTTAGCAAAAAAATTTAATTTACGTGGTAGTTACGACCGCGTAAAGGAAAAAACATAGGTAAAAACACGTTGAAGCTAAACAGGTTTTTTACATTGCTATTCGATTTCTGATTAAACCATTCAAATGACGGACATCTGTCCAAAGTAAAAGTAGGAGAATACAAAATGAAGATTACACTTGTAATGTATCACTTTCCAAAATTTCCACTGCATCTACCTTTTATGGATGCTGACATTTTGAAGCCGGATTTCAGGTGTTTTTTATATTTTTTATGTAACTGGGACGCGCCTTCGGATATTTCGAAAAACCAATTATAGGATTAAAGAACTCGCGATTCGCATAATCTGATATGTATATTGAGTATGTAGCCTACACAGCAGCAGAGTAATCTACTGCCAAAGGCCAAAATTTAGTGTGATATTTTTTCTAAAAAACCTATTTTTTTGGGTACAGTATTTACAATATCGTTTTGAGTGTGCTGGTACCCCGCGATATTTTAGTTTTTCGACGATACGGATCATATGAATCACAGATCATAAAAATCCATCTACTAGAACGGCGGAAATGGCTACTGCAAAAAGTGAAAAATTTGCGAAAAATGTTTTTCAAAATATCGCTGACTAATTCGCGTTTTATGTGGATCGTTTCCATTTCAATGAAGAAAGTGAATCATCACTCGCGTTTGTGCGAAAACAGCGGTTTGAAAAATTTAGTGGCGTGGGAGCTGTATACGATTTATCCAAAAAATACTGTGTGATGCTACATCCACGGTTCTTGATGGATTTTATTGAAATATGTTTAGATCGATGTATTTTTTCACGGTTGATAGTGAAATCGGATGCGCATAACAAGTGTATGCACTTTGTGCAAAATATAAGCGTTATACAGTTTGTTGCACACTAAACTGCAGACGATGCTACATCTTAGCGGCCAAAGTAAATCCTGGCAAATGTGTACAAATTAAAAGAGAAGAATTCGCTGTATTGGTAAACCGCATGCGCATTAAGTGATTTTGAGGATTTCGCGCTTTACACGCATTTCAAAATGAACATTACCCGATACAATTTTATTTCAAGATTATACCCCATTTAAAGGAACCCAACATTTATTTGAAAGATATCCATATCTTCTGCTAGATGTTAGCGTGTTTTCGAGAAATGATTAGAATAAAAAATTTGATTTATTGCGTGACATTGAACTAAAATAGAAGAAAAACTCCGACCTATTTTTCTTACATTTTGTTCAACTAACTCACAAAATAAATTTTAATAAATATTTTCTCTTACAAAAATTTTATAAATTTCCTCAATATATTTTTTTGTTTTCGCTATAATATGAAAACCACTAAACGGATTTGTATAGTTTTGGTTTCATTTGAATCTTCGCGATGTATAGATTACGTACATATTTTTTATATATTTTTCAGAGGCATAAGTAGGTTGAATTTTATTAAAACAAGTTGCAAACTACCAATTGTTTGGAATTCTGTTCTAATTTCCGCGAAAATGCACAACTTTTTCACTAAAGTTATGGGACCTCAGTAAACATATAGTATGTAGGAAGCCCCTAATTAAGAGAGTTTCTCAATATAATGGTTAGAGTCTTTTAAAGATTTTTTTCTTTTTATCAGAATTGAAACCGCCATAACTTTTGCGCGCAACAACCAAAATTAGTATCACGAACAGATTTAAGAATGGGATTTTTTTCCCAATCTATGTACCAAAAATCTTTCATGTAGCTTAAAAAAAAAATTTTAATTTTTTTTTTATGGAAAACTAAAAAATTTTGTCTTTTCTTCATATATATGTCCTCAAGGAATTAAAATATTGACCAAAAATAAAATGTTTATATTTTTCATACAAAAGTAATGGTCCATTTCACCCGCTAAAGAATATCAGATCATCATTAAAAATTGTAGGCATCGTTTTCGACATATACTCTTACCCGGTGCAAAATTTCGTGACTATTGATGTATAACTGCGACTTCTAGCGAGTTTATTATTACACTACAAACAAATAACGGAATATATTACGCTGTAACTCTGTTATCTGATCATGCACACCAACATAATTGGCATCAATTGAAAGGTAAAGCGTTCCACTTTCAAGTATATCTCACTTGTCCGGAATGTCACTTCCAGGAATTAAGATATAAGCTGTATATTAAAAATTTGTACAATTTTCACACAAAAGTTTTGGTCCATTTAACCCTCTAAATATTATCCGATCGCCATCTCAAATTGCAAGCTTCTCCTTTGTGATATACTCTTACCTTATTTTAAATTACGCGTGGATCGGACTATTATTGAGATCTACAGAGCCGATAGAAAATTGGATAAATATTATGTTTTTGGTCCATTTCACTAGCTAAATATTTCACGATAATCACCAATAAGAATAGGGATCTATTCTGATCTGAACCCGACCTCCATACAAAATATCGTGACGATCGGTCAATAATTGCGGCCTGGAGCGTGTTTACAATTTATAATGGACAGACGGACGGACGGACGGACGGACAGACACACATCTCAAAATCGCTTTGTCTCGTCGAGATATGAAGATTGGTATACCACATTGGGGGTCTCCGACGAATATTTCCAGGTGTTACATGAATTTTTACCAAAAAAAAACTTATAATACCCTTTTCCACATTGTGGTATAGGGTATAAAGATCTAGTCCTTCATCGATCGATGTTTTAAAAATATTAGATTTTACTGAAGTTTTGGACCAAAAAAGCAAAACATAAAATCGGACAATGAAGGACTAGATTTTGATGTCCTTGATAACCCCACAAAATTGTATTACAATCGGTTAATTTTTTTCGAGCTATAGTTGCCACCGATTTCAAAATATCATTTCGAAAAAAAAAAACAAGTAAAAAAGCATTAAGTTCGGCCGGGCCGAACTTTTCATACCCTCCACCATAAAATAGTCATTCCTGTCCCCAACTTTAAGTGAGTACGTTAAAATGTCAGATAATGTACATAAAATGCTTCATTCGGGAGGTCGTTTTTTATGGTGCCTATATCTAATTGTTGACAATTTTTGGTGGGCTAGAAATTGGGAGGTACTGTTATATAGGGGTTATAATAAAACATGGGCCTATGTTGACAGTTTTTGATGGGAGCCTTTAATGTCAAATAGCTCCTAATTCGGTTAAAAAATTTAGCTAGAATCCTCAAAATATCGAAAATCGGTACATAACGTGGGAACTTCAAATGTCATTAACAGCTAGTTCGGAGGTATCTGGGCTATACGAAAATATGAACTTAAATGAACAAATTACAGAAAGTTCGTCCAAAAAATAAAGCTAAGGTACGGAAAATCGGGAGGTTTGTTTTGTGGCTATACAAAAACATGGACCTACGTTCGGTTAAACATTTTAAGTAAAATCCTCAAAGTACCGAAAATCGGGAAGTATCGTTATATTGGGGCTATGTTGAAAATTGTTGATGCAGATGTGTGGTGACCACTACAACCTTCAAATGTCAAATTACAGTTAGTTCTGTTAAAAATTGTAGCTAAAATTGCCAAATTACTGAAAATTGGGAGGTACCTTTACATGGGAGCTATATCCGAACATGGACCTATGTTGACAATTTTTGATGGAGAGGTGTTGTGACCACTAAGAACTTCAAATGTCAAATTACTGCTAGTTCGGTTTTATATTGTAGGTAAAATCATCAAATTACTGAAAATCGGAAGGTACCGTTATATGGGGGCTTTCTTGACAATTTTTGGTGGAGAGGTGTGGTGACCACTAAGAATTTTAAATGTCAAATGTTCAAATTACAGATAATTCGGTTAAAACTTGTAGGTAAAATTCTCAAAATACCTGAAATCGGGCGGTAACGTTATATGGGGGCTATTCTAAAACATGGACCTATGTCCACTAGTTATAAATGTTTATTGACATTTAAGAACCCTAAATGTCAATTGATAGCTAAATCGGTCTGAAAATGTAGATAAAAACGTCAAAATGCCGTAAATCGGGGGTACCGTTATATGGGGGCTATACCAAAACGTGGACCTAGGTCCACAACTTTTGTTATATAAGTTAATTTACATTAAGAACCCTAAATGTCAAATTATAGCTATATCGGTCTGAAAATGTAGCTAAAAACGTCAAAATACCGTAAATCGGGGGGTACCGTTATATGGGGGCTATACCAAAACGTGGACCTGTGTCCACAAGTTTTGTCACAGAAGTTTATTGACATTTAAGAACTTCAAATGTCAAATTATAGCTTCATCGGTCTGAAAATGTAGCTAAAAACGTCAAAATACCGTAAATCGGGGGTACCGTTATATGGGGGCTATACCAAAACGTGGACCTATGTCCACAACTTTTGTTGTATAAGTTTATTGATACTTCAGAACCTTAAATGTCAAATTATAGCTAAATCGGTCTGAAAATGTAGCTAAAACCGTCAAAATACCGTAAATCGGGGGGTACCGTTATATGGGGGCTATACCAAAACGTGGACCTATGTCCACAACTTTTGTTATATAAGTTTATTGACATTTAAGAACCCTAAATGTCAAATTATAGCTACATCGGTCTGAAAATGCAGCTAAAAACGTCAAAATACCGTAAATCGGGGGCTACCGTTATATGGGGGCTATACCAAAACGTGGACCTATGTCCACAAATTTAGTTATATAAGTTTACTGACACTTAAGAACCCTAAATGTCAAATTATAGCTAAATCGGCCTGAAAATGTAGCTACAAACGTCAAAATACAGCAAATCGGGGGGTACCGTTATATGGGGGCTATACCAAAACGTGGACCTATGTCCACAAGTTTTGTTAAATAAGTTTAATGACACTTAAGAACCCCAAATGTCAAAATATAGCTAAGTCGGTCTGAAAATGTAGCTAAAACCGTCAAAATACCGTAAATCGGGGGTACCGTTATATGGGGGCTATACCAAAACGTGGACCTATGTCTACAACTTTTGTTGTATAAGTTTATTGATACTTAAGAACCCTAAATGTTAAATTATAGCTAAATCGGTCTGAAAATGTAGCTAAAACCGTGAAAATACCGTAAATCGGGGGTACCGTTATATGGGGGCTATACCAAAACGTGGACCTATGTCCACAACTTTTGTTATATAAGTTTATTGACATTTAGGAACCCTAAATGTCAAATTATAGCTACATCGGTCTGAAAATGCAGCTAAAAACGTCAAAATACCGTAAATCGGGGGCTACCGTTATATGGGGGCTATACCAAAACGTGGACCTATGTCCACAAATTTAGTTATATACGTTTACTGACACTTAAGAACCCTAAATGTCAAATTATAGCTAAATCGGTCTGAAAATGTAGCTACAAACGTCAAACTACCGCAAATCGGGGGGTACCGTTATATGGGGGCTATACCAAAACGTGGACCTATGTCCACAAGTTTTGTTAAATAAGTTTAATGACACTTAAGAACCCCAAATGTCAAAATATAGCTAAGTCGGTCTGAAAATGTAGCTAAAACCTCAAAATACCGTAAATCGGGGGTACCGTTATATGGGGGCTACACCAAAACGTGGACCTATGCCCACAACTTCTAATATATAAGTTTATTAACACTTAAGAACCCTAAATGTCAAATTATAGCTACATCGGTCTGATAATGTAGTTAAAAACTTCAAAATACCGTATATCGGGGGGTACCGTTATATCAAAACGTTATACCAAAACGTGGACCTATGTCCACAACTTTTGTTATATAAGTTTATTGATACTAAAGAACCCTAAATGTCAAATTATAGCTAAATCGGTCTAAAAATTTAGCTAAAAACGTCAAAATACCGCAAATCGGGGGGTACCGTTATATGGGGGCTATACCAAAACGTGGACCTATGTCCACAAGTTTTGTTATATATGTTTATTGACACTTAAGAATCCTAAATGTCAAATTATAGCCAAATCGGTCTGAAAATGTAGCTAAAAACGTCAAAATACCGTAAATCGGAGGGTACCGTTATATGGGGGCTATACCAAAACGTGGACCGATATAGCCCATCATCGAACTTGACCTGCAAACAAAAGACGAATTTTCCCAAAATTTCAGCGTTCCTATCTCCATTTTTGTGGATGCTAGAGTGATTACCACAGACTGACGGACGGACGAACGGACGGACGGACGTGCTCAGATCGACTTAGAATTTTACCCTGATCAAGAATATATATACTTTATAGGGTCGCAAATGAGTATTTCAATGCGTTACAAACGGAAAAACAAACTTAATGTACCCTCCATACGATGGTGGAGGGTATAAAAACACGAAAACACAATAAATTTGTCCCTTCCAAAGCTGATATCTCAGGCAACGTTGTTCCGATTGGTTTAATTTTACCACACATCACGGTGCCCTTGAAGCAACTTTAAATGAAACTACAATGTTCATAGATGAGAAAAATAAAAAAAAATCGCTGGAGCGTTTTTAAATAAATCGCGATTCAATTTGACATTTTTAGGGGTATTTTTGGGTTTTCACAATTTTGCCTGGAAACGGCAAGTCCTATCGAAATGTGACTTAAGAAAATGTCGTAGCTTTGAAAATTCTCTACATGATTGGCATTACTGATAATTTCATAGGTTTTACCGTTATTGAGATATAGAAGTTCAAATTTGGACAATGCATTGAATGTATCGCCTCCATATAAAACAATGTTATGACTGCAATTTCCCAACTTAAACTTATATATCTGGAAAATGGTACAACCTAGGAAAAAATTACCGTTTTCAAGCAAATCGTGAAAACCTAACAAAATAGCGAAAAATGTGACCTGAACATCTATATATCTCAAAAATGGTAAAACCTATGAACCAATCACAATGGTCAACCCTCTAGAGAATTTTCACAGCTACAACATTGTCATTAATCCCATTTCGATAGGACTTGCGGTTTCCAAGCAAAATTGCGAAAACCTAAAATAAACCTAAAAATGTGAATTTTGACCGCGATTTATTTAAAAATCCCTCCAGCGATTTTTTCTTGTTTTTGGATTTTTCTCACCTATGAACATTCCTGTTTCAAAATCCGCAAAAACTTTCCAGGTGTAAGCGGTTTTCACTTAAAGTTAGTTAAGGCCCACCATGTATGAACTTGTTTTATAAGGTACCGATAGAGTCACAATGCATTGTCCCAATTTGAACTTCTATATCTCAATAACGATAAAACCGATGAAATTATCATTAAGGTCAATCTTGTAAAGAATTTTCATAGCTACAACATTTTCATTAGTCCCATTCCGATAGGACTTGCGGATTCCAAGCCAAATCGCGAAAACCTAAAAAACACCTAAAAATGTAAACTTGAATCGCGATTTATTTAAAAAGCGCTCCAGCGATTTTCTTGTTTTTTGATTTTTCTCATCTATAAACATTGTAGTTTCAGAATCCGCAAAAACTTCGCAGGTGTAAGCACCTTCTATTTAAAGTTGCTTCAAGAGCACCGTGTACTTCTACTTTAAACAAAGCCAAAAATAATGTTCAAATTTTCTAAAACTTACAAGTGGTGGTCACCCCTTAAATAATTTAACATTTATTTGATTTCAGCCTAGTCTTTCACCCCCCGCGGAGATGTCAGGATGTAAAAATGGAGAGTTTATATGCATAAAATATACCGGACAGTTCCTGTTTAAATTCGCAGACAATGGTTCTTGAAACGTTTGTAGGTGTCGTCAACATAAGAGGATGGTTTTGCTTTTCCTTTTTATACCCTCCACCATAATATGGAGGGTATAATTAAATTTGTCATTCCGTGTTATAAACACATCGAAATATTCATCGGGGACCCTATAAAGTATATACAGTGGCGCCCAGCTAATTAGGGACAATAAATTCAGTTTAATAGATTTCTCGATTTCATTTAAAAATGTGAAGATTTTGATGAAATAAATTTTGCATACAAGGTATTGCTAAAAGCACTATCGAGTGATGTCAAAACGTAAGGAGATTCCCCATACATGGGGAAATACAACCCACTTTTCTAAAAATGGTCAATATTAGCATGACCAGCTAATTAGGGACATTAGAAGTAAAATTAACTTTAAGTTAATTGATGCATATTTTTATACAATAATTGCCCGTATTAGTGTATTCAACTGATTTCATGCTTTACCCCCGCCGAAAGTTCTTTAAGGGGCCGAAGTATTACTATATTCCCTAATAATGTGCTTTAGACCTTATTTTCCGTTAATGCACCAAAAATATGCATATTGTTTGGCACTTTATAACAAAAACTATATTTTTAGTAACACCGAAATGGCTGAAATTTGGTACTTAGTCTTCGTTGGGGGTATAAAACTTTTCCCCGGAAATTTGTTGGTGTAGGTCCACGACTTCATAAAGCTCCCATAGAACGTACCTCCCGATATTCAGTGTTTTGTAAGTTGTGGCCTCAATATTCCTCAGAAATGGCTGAAATTTGGTATTTAGTCTTCGTTGGGGTACAAAACTTTCCCCGAGAAATTTGTCGTTACAGGTCCACGCCTCAATATAGCCTTCATAGAACGGCACCTCCGTATTACCGGTATTTTGAAAGTTGTCGCCTCAATATTCCACCGAAATCCCTGAAATTTGGTATTTAGTCTTCATTTGGAGTATTAAACGTTTCATATAAAATTTGTCGGTATAGGTCCACGCCTCAATATAGCCCCCATAGAACGGTTCCACCCGATTTTCGGTATTTTGAAGGTCTTAGTCTCATTATCACACCGAATTTGCTGAAATTTGGTAATTAGTCTTCGTTGGGGGTGTAAATT
Organism: Musca autumnalis; assembly: GCF_047663935.1. NCBI lineage: Eukaryota > Metazoa > Arthropoda > Insecta > Diptera > Muscidae > Musca > Musca autumnalis. The sequence continues at coordinate 47,372,648 of NW_027411755.1, forward strand.
TTCTCCTAGAAATTTGTCGGTATAGGTCTACGCCTTCATATAGCCCCCGTAGAACGTTACCTCCCGTTTTTCGGTATTTTCAAGGTTGTGGCCACAGCAACCCACCAAAATGGCTGAAATTTGGTATTTAGTTTTAGTATTTAGTCTCTGTTGGACGTAAAAGCCATTCTGACTGAAATTCGATGTAGCCCTCATAGAGGGCCCCTCCCGATTTTCGTAATTCTGAAGGTTGTGACGCCAATATCCCACCGAAAGACTGAAATTTGTTATTTAGTCTTCCATGAAGTTATAAAATATTGCAGAAGAGAATTTTGAGTATACGGCCGCGGGTTCCTATATCCCCAATGGAACCGTACCTTTTGATTTTCGGTATTTTAAAGGTTTTACCGAAATATCGGAAATTTCGTACTTAGTCTTCTTTAAGTCTAAAAACTTTCCGCCAGAAATTTGTAGGTATAGATCGACGTTCTGGTATAGCTCCCATGGAACGGTACCTCCCGAATTTCGGTATTTTGAAGGTTAGCCACATTGTTTAACCGAACTTGCTGAAATTTGGTATTTAGTCTTCTTTAAAACGAAAGGAAACTAATTGTTCCATTTTACTTCAATACAAACTCATGGTGGAGGGAATAAAAAGTTCGGCTTGGCCGAACTTTACGCCCTTCTTACTCGTTTTAAATGACTGAGCATTTAAATAGGAAGTAACACATCCAACCAAACGATTAAACCCATGATTTTTAATGTTCTCATGGGCGGTCGTTCTATTGTTTTTTTAAGACCACCAAAAGCTTCTATTGGCTGAAATTTGGTATTTAGTCTTCATTTGGGGTATAAAAATTTCCATATGAAATTTGTCAAAGCCTTTATATTGCCCCCATAGAACGGTTCCTCCAGATTTTCGGTATTTTGAAGGTTGTGGCCTCAATGTTCTTTCGAAATGGCTAAAATTTGGTATTTAATCTTCAGTTGGCCTACAAAACAGTCCATATGAATTTAGTCGGTATAGGCTCTCGCCTTCATATAACCCACATAATACGGTACCTCCCGATTTGCGGTATTTTGAAGATTGTGGCCTCAAATTCCACCGTATTGGCTGAAATTTGGTATTAGTCTTCATTTGGAGTACAAAACTTTCCATATGAAATTTGTCGGTATAGGTCCATGCCTTCATATCGCCCCATGGGACGGTAACTCCCGATTTTCGGTATTTTGAAGGTATCAATATTCTTCTGAAATGGCTGTACTTTTTTATTTACTCATAGTTGGTGGTATAAAAAATTCCCCCCAGAAATGTGTCGGTGCAGGTCCACGCCTTAATAAAACCCCCATAGAACGTTACCTCCCGATTTTCGGTATTTTCAAGGTTATGGTCACAATAATCCATCGAAATGGCTGAAATTTTCGTCGGGGGTATTTAACATTCCCCTCTAAATATGTCGGTATAGGCCCACGCCTTCATATAGCCCAAATAGGACGGCACATCCAAGTTTTCGGTATTTTGAAGGTTGTGGCCTCAATATTCCACCGAAATGGCAGAAATTTGCTATTTAGTCTTCGTTGGGGGTGCAGAACTTTCCACCTGAAATTTATAGGTATACGCCTTCATATTACCCAATAGAGCTGTGCCTCCCGGTTTTCGGTATTTTAAAGGTAGTGGCTTCAATATTCCACAGAAATTGCTGAAATTTTGAATTTAGTCTTCGTTGGTCGTATTCAAATTTCCCCCGAAATTTGTTCGTACAGGTCCACGCCACCATATGGCGCCCATACAACGGTACCTCCTGAATTTCGTTATTTTGAAAGTTAGCCACATTGTTTTATTGATTATTTCAATACAACCCGTGTTTGAGGGTGTACCAAAGCCGCTCTTACTTGCTTATTTTTTTATACCCTCCACCATAGTATGGAGGGTATATTAAGTTTGTTTTTCCGTTTGTAACGCATTGAAATACTCATTTGCGACCCTATAAAGTATATATATTCTTGATCAGGGTAAAATTCTAAGTCGATCTGAGCACGTCCGTCCGTCCATCCGTCCGTCCGTCTGTGGTAATCACTCTAGCATCCACAAAAATGGAGATAGGACGCTGAAATTTTGGGAAAATGCGTCTTTTGTTTGCAGGCAGGTCAAGTTCGATGATGGGCTATATCGCTCCACGTTTTGGTATAGCCCCCATATAACGGTACCCCCCGATTTACGGTATTTTGACGTTTTTAGCTACATTTTCAGACCGATTTGGCTATAATTTGACATTTAGGGTTCTTAAGTGTCAATAAACATATATAACAAAACTTGTGGACATAGGTCCACGTTTTGGTATAGCCCCCATATAACGGTACCCCCCGATTTTCGGTATTTTGACGTTTTTAGCTACATTTTTAGACCGATTTAGCTATAATTTGACATTTAGGGTTCTTAAGTTTCAATAAACTTATATAACAAAAGTTGTGGACATAGGTCCACGTTTTGGTATAGCCCCCATATAACGGTACCCCCCGATATGCGGTATTTTGATGTAGCTATCATTTGACATTTAGGGTTCTTAAGTGCTAATAAACTTATATATTAGAAGTTGTGGACATAGGTCCACGTTTTGGTATAGCCCCCATATAACGGTACCCCCCGATTTACGGTATTTTGAGGTTTTAGCTACATTTTCAGACCGACTTAGCTATATTTTGACATTTGGGGTTCTTATGTGTCAGTAAACGTATATAACTAAATTTGTGGACATAGGTCCACGTTTTGGTATAGCCCCCATATAACGGTACCCCCCGATTTACGGTATTTTGAGGTTTTAGCCACATTATCAGACCGATGTAGCTATAATTTGACATTTAGGGTTCTTAAGTGTTAATAAACTTATTTAACAAAACTTGTGGACATAGGTCCACGTTTTGGTATAGCCCCATATAACGATACCCCCCGATTTGCGGTATTTTGACGTTTGTAGCTACATTTTCAGACCGATTTAGCTATAATTTGACATTTAGGGTTCTTAAGTGTCAGTAAACGTATATAACTAAATTTGTGGACATAGGTCCACGTTTTGGTATAGCCCCCATATAACGGTACCCCCCGATTTACGGTATTTTGACGGTTTTAGCTACATTTTCAGACCGATTTAGCTATAATTTGACATTTAGGGTTCTTAAGTATCAATAAACTTATACAAAAAAAGTTGTGGACATAGGTCCACGTTTTGGTATAGCCCCCATATAACGGTACCCCCGATTTACGGTATTTTGACGTTTTTAGCTACATTTTCAGACCGATGAAGCTATAATTTGACATTTGAAGTTCTTAAATGTCAATAAACTTCTGTGACAACACTTGTGGACAGAGGTCCACGTTTTGGTATAGCCCCCATATAACGGTACCCCCGATTTACGGCATTTTGACGTTTTTATCTACATTTTCAGACCGATTTAGCTATCAATTGACATTTAGGGTTCTTAAATGTCAATAAACATTTATAACTAGTGGACATAGGTCCATGTTTTAGAATAGCCCCCATATAACGTTACCGCCCGATTTCAGGTATTTTGAGAATTTTACCTACAAGTTTTAACCGAATTATCTGTAATTTGAACATTTGACATTTAAAATTCTTAGTGGTCACCACACCTCTCCACCAAAAATTGTCAAGAAAGCCCCCATATAACGGTACCTTCCGATTTTCAGTAATTTGATGATTTTACCTACAATATAAAACCGAACTAGCAGTAATTTGACATTTGAAGTTCTTAGTGGTCACAACACCTCTCCATCAAAAATTGTCAACATAGGTCCATGTTCGGATATAGCTCCCATGTAACGGTACCTCCCAATTTTCAGTAATTTGGCAATTGTAGCTACAATTTTTAACAGAACTAACTGTAATTTGACATTTGAAGGTTGTAGTGGTCACCACACATCTGCATCAACAATTTTCAACATAGCCCCAATATAACGATACTTCCCGATTTTCGGTACTTTGAGGATTTTACTTAAAATGTTTAACCGAACGTAGGTCCATGTTTTTGTATAGCCACAAAACAAACCTACCGATTTTCCGTACCTTAGCTTTATTTTTTGGACGAACTTTCTGTAATTTGTTCATTTAAGTTCATATTTTCGTATAGCCCAGATACCTCCGAACTAGCTGTTAATGACATTTGAAGTTCCCACGTTATGTACCGATTTTCGATATTTTGAGGATTCTAGCTAAATTTTTTAACCGAATTAGGAGCTATTTGACATTAAAGGCTCCCATCAAAAACTGTCAACATAGGCCCATGTTTTATTATAACCCCTATATAACAGTACCTCCCAATTTCTAGCCCACCAAAAATTGTCAACAATTAGATATAGGCACCATAAAAAACGACCTCCCGAATGAAGCATTTTATGTACATTATCTGACATTTTAACGTACTCACTTAAAGTTGGGGACAGGAATGAATATTTTATGGTGGAGGGTATGAAAAGTTCGGCCCGGCCGAACTTAATGCTTTTTTACTTGTTTTATTCCTTGGACGTAATATGAATTACCCTGTATATTTTATAATGATCTGAAGTGTAACTAAACATATTATAATTATCTTTCGTACATTAATGTCAAAAGGATATCAAAAGGAAACGAAAGATAATCACTTCTTTTCAAAGTTTAGGCACTGTTTGCCGCTATCAAAGCGGCATAAAATTAAACAAACAACAACAAACATGCATGAAAAATGTAACTTTGTCCATTCATTTCCTTGTTTTTATTTGACTTTTTTCATTGCTTTACTTTCTTTGAGTGCGAGATAAAATAAAACAGTGAAGAAAATATAAAAAAAAAAACAAAATTCTTAAAGCTTAAAAAAAATTAATGTGTACAAAGAGGTTAAGAATATTGTGGCATTAAAATGTAATGCAGGTGCTGTTGCTGGAAAAACAAATAATTTAGAAGTTTGAAGTTATAAAAATTAAAATAATTAAAACTTTGCATTTTAATAAAAATTTAGAAAGTTCATAAAAATTACTTTTAGTGGGTAACTTGAGTTAAATATTATGAATAATGTAATAAAAATCATGGAGCTAATGTAACGAAAGGTCCATCATTGCCCAGCAAAATAAATTGGAAGCAGTGCAATGTAGACTACTTCTATCACGGCATGTTTTGATGCAGTTCAAACGGAGTCATGAAAAAGGCACTCCATTCCTCACATTTTAACCGCTTTTGGATGCAATCCAAAGAATCACATCCATTTGCAGTTAAAATGCAGTGCCAAGAGTCAGTTAAAATGCAGTGCCAAGGGGTTAGTTAAAATGCAGTGCTATGGAGTGCATCTTTCAGTAGTCACGCTCTTGTAAAAATCATGAGTGAAAATGCAGAATTGGATGCACTTCCAGATTACTTGTACATATAATTTAACTGCATCTTTGGAGGCAAACATTTTGCTGGGTGGTTAATAGGACATTTAATGTCTAAAATTTCCTGATTTTAAAATAAAAAAAACTTGAAAGAAATTAAAAAGTTTCTTAAAGGGTGTTTGAGTAGGGGTCACCACATTCAATAAATTTCCTTCTAATATTCCGATACGAGGAAAAGTTTTCTCATGTCAGTGTGTAGACATTGAATCTTGATAAGTCAAAAGTATGTACGATAGTCCACTCGTTTTCTATGACAGCTCTTACGGAATATTAATTTAAAGGATTCAGAAATGTCGTCCGCATTTTTAAAGGTTTTGTTAAAAATAAAGTCTATTGACATTCCTGTCGGAGCTTAAATTCACTACTCTCTGAACGCTAAGCTAGCATACTAAGCTTAAACGTAAATACATTTTAAAGTTTCTAACTACATGACACCGTCTGCTATTTTTTCATTTTGTTAAAACAATTTCAATTGCTTTGCTTTCTAATTCCTGCCTCTTTTTCAATCGGCACATTAACGGTAAAACCATTTGGTTAAAACAGCTTTTATCTTAATTTACTTCATTTGTTTTGGTTTGGCTTTCAACGTTTCCTGACTAATCGCAAAAATACAATTCACTTCTAATTTGTGCCGCAAGCACAGTAGGTTTTTTGTCGAGTCATGTTTCTGTGCACTTTACAAAAGCCTTCAAAAGGTAAAAAGTACCTAACGAAAATTAATTCAACGTCAAACAAAACATCACAAAGTTCGATTTGTCCAATTTGCAATGGTGTTTCTTTTTACCTCTCTCCCTGCTCCAGGTTGATTCGCTTGCATTTACATTACATTTCCGCTTTCAATTATCGAAGTCATCACAGACTCATCACTGGTATCCCATCAATCAATCAGTGTCAATTTTTGCCAAATGTAAGAGTCGAATTTCACATGTTTCCATTTTTGTGTGATGCCGCTGCATATATTTGGTGGTACAACAAACATTTGTACATACGTATGTATGTACAATACATATCACATTCACCCAGCTATCCGTGGAATCATGTATCTGTCTGTCGATCTTTTCGCTTTATCTTTTTTTTCGATGAAAAACTTTTCAAAGCACTTTCACAAATGAAATGCATTTACGCCAAACTAATGTTCGTCGACGTGTAAACCTGTGTATATCAGCTTTGGAGCTGCATGTTCCAACAAAAAAGGGAATTTAGAAAAAAAACACCGACACAGTATTGGTAGATTGATTTTAGATTTTTAGATTGACATCGCAGTCATTAGTGTGCAAAAGAATTTTTGTGTTTTTCATATTAAAATTTAGCACATAAAAGAACTCGAGTTAATAGATGTTCGTACACGAAAGTTATCAACCAATTTAAAAGTAGGTGGACAAAGGAATTTCAATCTATTGATGACAACAAATTAATAGAATTGTAAACAGAGAGGATTTTTCTTTAACAAAAGGCCACGGATGATGACAATTTTTATAGAAAAGCTCGTAGATGAAGACTTTTGCAATAGAAAGTTAATCGAAGACGACATTCTTTTTCAAAGATAAAATTTTCTTATGGAAAAGCAAATATGTTGCATCGAAAAGTTCGAAGATGAATTTTCCTATAGAAAAAGTCCTCGATGCTGACTTTTCCCCATAGAAAATGTCATCGATGATGACTTTTCCTATAGAAGTGGCCATCTATAAAGATTTCTCCTATTGAAAATATCATCGATAATTACTTTTCCTATAGAAAATACAATCGACGATGAGTTGTTCTATAGAAAAGGCCTTGGAAGAAAGGCCTATAGAAAATTTCATGAAAAGTGGTTTCTTCTATAGTAAAATTAATCGAATTTGACTTTTTCTGCAGAAATTTTAATACAAGATGATGATGATTTTTCCTATGGAAGAGGTCATCGATTTTCCTATGGAAAAGGTCATCGATGATGACTTTCCCTATGGAAAAGGTCACCGATGATGACTTTTCCTATAGAAAAAGGTCATCTATGATGACTTTTCCTATAGAAAAAGGTCATCGATGATGACTTTTCCTATAGAAAAAGGTCATCGATGATGACTTTTCCTATAGAAAAAGGTCATCGATGATGACTTTTCCTATAGAAAAAGGTCATCGATGATGACTTTAATATAGGAAAAGGTCATCGATGGTAACTTTTCCTATAGAAAAAAGGTCATCTATGATGACTTTTCCTATAGAAAAAGGTCATCGATGATGACTTTTCCTATAGAAAAAGGTCATCGATGATGACTTTCCTATAGGAAAAGGTCATCGATGGTAACTTTTCCTATAGAAAAAGGTCATCGATGATGACTTTCCCTATGGAAAAGGTCATCGATGATGACTTTTCCTATAGAAAAAGGTCATCTATGATGACTTTTCCTATAGAAAAAGGTCATCGATGATGACCTTTCCTATAGAAAAAGGTCATCGATGATGACTTTTCTATAGAAAAAGGTCATCGATGATGATTTTTCCTATAGAAAAGGTCATCTATGATGACTTTTTTAATAGAACAGGTCGTCGATGATGATTTTTCTTATAGAAAAGGTCATAGATGATGACTTTTCTTATGGAAAAGGTCGTCGATG